>NW_026515968.1:0-47416 GCF_023601865.1 Aspergillus affinis | reverse complement strand
TCAATTTCTATATGGGCGCTGAGTTGAAAAACGGGCGTCAGGTGGGGACGGGCGTCAGGTGATCAACTACGGTACCGCATGCGGAGCCGAGCCGACAACAACAACAACTACTATTGACCCCGATTCCCGAACGATAATCTAAGCAGAGGGTTATTTCCCGCAAAGTCCACGGGAAGCAAGGTCTGGAATGAGATACGGTCAAGTCTGATATCGAAATTATCTGCCTGGAACGAAGAAACTATGAGCGGCGGTACAAAACTCATTACTATTACTACTACTGTTTCCAAGCTTCTCTCGACGACAACCAGCTCTGACCCACCAAATCCAACCTCCGCAGACGGTTGCGCTATCAAGGACGGCACAGAGGGCGTCTGTTGGAACAAATGTGATCCCAAGACCTCCAAACCCGTGAGTGAGGAATGGTCCGAGGGCGACCCGTGATACTGGCTTAAATCCGGCGATATGGGAGCTTTCTGCAGCAAAGTAGATAATTGCCCGTCAGAACTTGAGTGTCAGCCAAGTGACTGGGAACACGGAGGATAAGCCGCACCCAAGCCAGTTTCTAGCAGATGTGCTCTTATAGACGGTATTCAGGGCGTATGCTGGAGCAAATATGATCCTAAAACTTCAGAGCCAGTCACCGAGCAATGGAACAAGGGCGACCCATGGTGCTGGCTCAAATCGGATGATATCGGTGCTTTTTGTAACGATTCGGATGAATGTTCAGCGGATCTCCAGTGCCAACCAGCTAGCTGGAATAAAGGGGGGTGCTCGGCAAATACTCAGTTATCCCTCCTGAGCCTGTCCGATAATAGGACCTCCAACGCTAGTGTCAAATCCCATGGCCTACGACTTGATTTATATCAAACTACCTAGGACTTTTTGAAAGTCGTTCCGGTCCTATACGCAGTGAATCGTTCCTATAACTACATTCCCCCTAAATATTGAGCAGCTGGCTATACTAATAGATAATGTCGTACATGGTCCGCTTTTTGGAAGCAGCTACAGAATATTTATCTTATGGAGTTTCTGTAGGCGTTCTGCAGGGACCAGGTGCACCGCAGTAGTCAAAAGAGATGAAATTAAGCAACAAATATCTTGGTCGATACTGAATTGAACTGAATTGATTGATTACCTATCTAAAAGGTGTCTTGAAGAAGTAAACAAACAGTGAAATGCCTGGCTGCTTGCCTCAAGTATCCAAACGCCTACAATACCGGTCAACATAGAATCACAATAATACCGGACATGTCAATTGATCCTCGAATGGGTTCACGTCTATTATTGAATAGTTTTGCGTCAGTATATCAATGTCACTCTCCATGTACCCATTTTAAGGGGCTTTGGGAAATGAAAGGCATATTACTACGATCTTTGCTACGGCAGAGCTAAGATTATGAAGAGGTTTTTGTTTTTTCTTCCCTTTTCTTTTCTTTTTCGTTTTTGAGTGGGGTATTTCATATTATTTTTTATACGTACAAGATCATCTTCAAAGAATGTGGGAATATTGAATACGTATTTCAATCCAAATTTGTTTTAAGGAAAAGCTATATTGGGAAACGAGGGCTTGCTGTCCCGACCGTTCGCTGTCCCATTATGTTAAAAAAAGAGTGCTAAGATAAAGAAACAAAGTCGCCGGCCTTGATGGCCTAGAAAATGGCACGCCCAAATGATGGGATGCTATCATGGTCCGATGACAGCCTGTAGACCCTGACTCTCTTTCAATTTTAGCCAAAGGAAGGTGGCGTCGGTGCTTTTACTGTCGCTCAGCGCCTTGAGAAATTCGTGAAAAGCTAAATCCTGCCGTTCCCATTTCTTGTGCAAATCTAGATTGGGGTCAGCTAGACAATGGTCAATCGTCAGTCAAGTTAAATTGAGTGTATCGAGGCCTCAACAGCTCACCTGGACGAGGGTGCATTTTCGACTCCTCGAGTATCAAATCCACCTTTTGTTTAATCTGGCCTTCCAGATTGTGGTCGACTATGGCTTTGCGCAGCGCCTCGGTGCGAGCCACTGCCGGGTTACTCATGCTCGGAAACCCTTTCGGATCAAAATCCGTGAACTGGCCGTCTTGCGTAGTGGGGATCTTCTCCTCTCCAAGATGCTCAACAGCGACCCTTTTCAGGAGCTGATAGAGATTTTCTCGCTCCTGTGCAATATTCGGCCCCGCATACTGAGTCTTTGTAATCAAACAGCCGTTGTTACGATATCGCAGTACCCGCTTACTCTCCGGGATCTGACTCGGAGAAAGATTCCTCGCATCCTCTGTGTTCTCCGTCAGGCATTGCGCGTACAGCGTCCAGGATCCATTCTTGTACTGCATGCATGCGGTGGCTGCAGCAATCTTGCGACGCGTGGGGTCGCTGTATTCCTCCGCATAGTCGCAATGGTCGACGGCCATGCGGACATTATCGTACAAAACGGAGCTACAGTAGCGAGAGTCGTGGTAGACACGTATGCCATCGCTCCTGCCCACAACAACCAGCGAGCAACCGACCAGCTCGCCGGTAAAGAGCAGGTCCGCGCCCGGAATGGTCGGAATGTCGACGAACGGGACATTGTGCCCCTGCAGGCTGATAGACTGGTAGCCAACACAGTATGCCGCCGCACAGTTGTTTGGAGGTGTAGCCCACTGCAAGTTATAGACCGTGGGAGGCACCTCGTTCGCGGGTTTACTCTTGACCAGCTTTACAATGGCCGGCTGGGCAGCGGGAGGAGGTCCCATATTCTCCGAGCCAACGGGGTGGGCTTTGAGGAAGGACACGATATCCTGACGGAGTTGGTGAATGTCGGGGCTGGGGTCGCCACCGGCTCTATATCACACGGTGAGTATGGGATGACTGCTTGGGGTTTGTGACGCACTGAATTCCTTTAATTGGGCGCTGCATCTTGACCAGAAGTGTCGAAGTTGGAGAGAAGTCGAGGGATGCTTTCTCTCAGGTTGGCGGGGTTTGACGGATGAATTTATAGGTATCGCACCGTGGGGCTCTCGCAGGATTTAATATCTACATCCCTATGAAAGTGGAATAAGCCATATGAGCCAGGCCAGCCAGGCGTGTTGATACGAGCCCATAAACCTCAGGCTGACACACCGGCCGACGTGCTCGACGACTTGGAGCCCCCGTATTCAGCCTCATCTCGAGTGGCGCTGGCTTTGACCCTCCTGGACCGCGCTGAAGGTTTGGTTAATTGACCGTTGCGATATTGTCCGCCGTGTGGCTGTCCTCGGGCACTCCGCTCAGGCCAATTTGCACTTGGTTGTTGGTGTCACAGCTTACTACGGTAACAGTCATCGGTCGGCCACCACAATTCGTCCATACTTCGTCCACCGCTCTCCTACTGGTTGGACTTAACACTTTCACAGGCCCTTCCTTGACATCATGGACCGAGACTGGTTCCCCCGGTCCAGAGCGACCAAATTGAGGGACTTTTGGTCGGGGGAAGAGAGTTTCCACGCGGTCGGCACAATTATTCTGTTGGAACATCGGGATGTATCCTTCCGTCCGCCTGCCCTGGGGTTCGACCTCGCTTAGTCATTACTTAGTAAGCTAGATATCTTAGATAGTTAAGTGGCCACACCGGCCACCCAATACACAAGACATCCATCGCTTCCCACATATAACAGAGCTCACGTGACTAATCACTGAGCACAGGCTGAGCACCGAGTGAGTGCTCACTGAGTGCTCACTGAGCGGTCAGCCGTGATCAGAGATTTATCATAGTGCCGTTTGGCGTGCTGGCAATCTGCGGACGCATTGAAGGATCGAAAGACGCCGAAACTGTTTGGTACAATGCTGTTTGTTAGTTACTGTTGGCCGTCTCTCTAGGCGTAATTGCTAGTAATGTTACCCATAGGAATATCGAATGATGAAGGTCTGATTCTTTCAATCTAGTTGCAAACGGTAGTTTAAATACATGAAAAATAATAAGCAATCTAGCCTAAAAAGGCAGTTAGAAGAGACATAACTTTTGAACTATAGAAATAACAGAAAACTCTGCATAATCCTCGGGAATCGGTAGTTACCAATACCGATATCCGGAATAGGAAGGTCTCCTATGTAACCAGCGGTCACATACGGTTGACAGTTACAGAGTTTAAGGGGGTGTATATGTCTAGTAACTTACGTCTTAAGTAAACAGCACCATCCCTTTGCGATCAATCGGAATCCGTGGGAGTGGGCATCATACAGGCGTGGCATTTCCCCGGTTACTGCCCTCCGTCTTGATCGAACCCGCAGTGACAACAACTATGCCAGCTGCCAGTGACATTCTGTTAGATGGTGCAAGATCCATGTTGGATTTTTCAGAGCCAGTGCTATCGAAAGTCCCCGCGACACAAGACCCATGTCCTGTAGAGACAGACCATCTTGACCGCATCCATCCTGGAATGCGAGAAATTGACTTACCTGGTAAGTTGGCACAGCACTCGATGAAAGTCGGCCATCAATGTTTCATTGTCTGACTTTTATTTGCAGAAGCTGTTCCTGATACAAAGGAAATGGAGACTTCCCGACTCTCCTGCGTGCCCTGTGTGACCGTGCCAACACCCGAACAAGCGAATAATACCCTTTGCAACCAATCTGCGGTGGGCGATTCCGAACAAGAATCAGCCAAGCAGAAATTGTCTATCACAGGTCCCTTCTACTCTGACAGTATGCACCCTGGCGACAGTGAAATGGACACAGAGCCAAGTCAGACATCTGGCCTAGGTGAGAATCTACTCCGGGGCAAACGGTGTTGTCAGCGAATATGGGGCAATTTTACCGCCAGGATTCAACACCTTGCCGTTTCCGTCTAGATCAACTCTGACGGCATTTCATGGCTTCGAGATAAGCCGATTTCAAAGAAGCCACGTAGTCATATTGCATGTTAAATAGCTTCGTTTCGATCCTCTAGATCAAGAGGATCAGACCTTCATTGAGCCTCGATTCTGCATACAAATTACTAGGCAATACGAAACCTTATTGTTCCAATAGTTATGAGCCCGGAGACCCTTGGTATCGGAAACGTTTACCTTCATTCATTTGATCTCTTTACCAACCCCTTTGCAACCATTTCGATTGTCTAAAGCACAAGAATTGAAGTTATACAACATGAGTTCCACCGCTTCGAAGGTCTCGGTCGTTTTGAACGATCGAAACGATTGGAAACTATAGATCGATCGGATCCGCATCTCTGCTGGTAATCAGTGGGACTTTTTCAAACCTAATAGCGATAATTCAACTCGCAGCAAGGTCCCGAAAAGGCCAGAGCCTGAATTTCCTAGACAGGAAGAAGGTGAAGCCAGAGATATCTTCAAAGAACGCTAGGATAGGTATGCTGAAGAGTTAAAGATAGCTACCAAGGCGTACAACAAATATGATACCCTCAATACGAAAATCATGCAGTATATCGCTGATTCAATCCCTTCACGATACTTCTACTTGATTAGCAACAAGTCATCGGCATACGACCAGATAGTCGCTTTACAGGGACGGTTTAAACCTTCAACATACGAGGAACAATCCTACTGCCTTCGAGCATACGAGAAGGTGTGCCACGGCCCTAAAAGGTCTCAAGACATCAAGAAATGGATAGAGGACTTTGAGGCCGTAGCAGGAAGCTGTATTAAAGCAGAAGTACCCATAATATCTCAATCAGTATTGGTCCATACGTTCTTGAAGGCGATTGCAGAGTTTGATCGAATCTATGCAATACCTGAACTGAAGCAGTATAGAAACTGTACTGCAGAGGAAAGGGAAACGTTAACTCTCGGCGAAACAATCGACAAATATCTCCTATATTTCGCTGAAGAAGGAGCGGATTCATTTGAAAAAACAAACGTATTCGCTACTCTTCAAGGAGTCAGTGATCAGCAGAAGAATAAAGCCAAAAACAGTGCAGGATCTTACGATACTCAACCATACATTCCTATCTGCATCTGCAAGGCAAAACACCGTTTTTATGACTGCCCCTACCGACAAGGTCAAACGTCGCAGTGAGATGCAACGCATCTCAACGGCTTCAGTAGAGCGTTGGCACCAGCGAATGGGCCACCTCCACGATGAAGCGATTCATCACCTACACGAAGCGGTTGAAGGAGTAGAGATCTCGTTTAAATCTCGTGATCCACACTGCGAGACCTGCCTGCTCGCTAAGCCGATTCGTCAGATCTCAAGGAGGCCAGTAGAGAGATCCCCAGACGCCTGGGATAAGGTCCATTTTGACCTTATAAAGGTCAGCTCTGCATACAACGGTAACCAGTGGATTGATAACTTTATGGATAACGTTACAGGCTGGAGAAAGATCTATACAGCCCCGAATAAGAATGCTCTGGTCCCTGAGATCAAAAGCCTCGTCAAATGGATCAAAACCTACTTCAACAAGATCCCTAAGACCTTTGTCTGTGATAACGAGCAGACGCTCGGACGAGAGTTTATTCTCTTCTGCAAAGATAAAAGAATTACAATATTACATTCGGTTCGCTACACCCCGGAACAGAATGGCTTCATAGAGAGAGGCGGAAGAATCATAACTTTACGATTACGGAATTTAATGATTAACTCCCGTTTACCCGTCGATCTATAGCCTTATGCAGTTGAAGCTTCTGTATACCTGCTTAATCGTACCCCCACTAAACGAGGAAATCAGTGGACGACCCCCTTTGAATGCCTGTATAGCAAGAAACCCCGCTTGTCAGGACTTCATCTCTTCGGATGCAGGGCGTACGTAAGGATCTACCGGAAAACGCTCAGCGACAAGATGACTCCACGAGCCTAGATAGGCTACCTCGTGGGTTTTACAGCTTCAAATTTGTGGAAGATATGGAGCCCTCAAAAACGCAGAGTTTATAAAGAAAGAGACGTTATATTCAACGAAGATCGTCTTTACGATCCAACCGAACCGTTCCTAGAAGATATTATCGCTAAGGAGGTACCTGTACCTCCAGGAACTATAGGAAATCGCTTACCAGCAAGGTTCCTGCAACAAGACGAAGAATCGAACATTTCTGACTCTGATGATGAAATTCAAGAGGTTGTGCGATATCGTGAGGCTCCAGCTAAGCGAGATAGTAAAAATAATCAGGAATTATCTGACCTGCCTACCTTACCAACGCCTGAAATAACGCCTGAAGTAATGCCTGAGCTATTTCAGCAAGATTTAACTCGTCCATCCACTCCACTATCCTATGAATCGATTCCTGGAGGATTCCTTGCCGAATCGCCTCAAAGGCAACCTACAGAGGCCAGGGAACCCTCGGGAGGTAAAGACAACGAGTTCAAAGAGAGCTAGTCTCCTGGGGATCAGCTAAACAATCAGTTAAATAAAATGATGTTAGTCCCTAATCCTATACCCCCTGATCCTCGCCCAAGGCAGCGAAATAAGCGAGATAGGGATCACACAGACCTAAACCCGGAAATTAACGTGATTACTGGTAGAAGAAATCGACGACCAGTAGCAAGATACAACACAGAAGAATAGAGTGTAAATTTTAATACCTACTATACCGTTTTCTGTACGGCGTACGCGAATACGATCCTTGATCAACCAAGGTTAAAATACGGAGATCTTTCTCCTCTTCCACGCTTCTACAAAGACCTATATTTGCATCCTTTTGGGCCCGATTTCAAAGCGGCCATGCAGAAGGAATACGGAGATCTCGCCAAGAAGGGAACATTCCGTGAAATCCCTAGGTCTACGCAGATGATACAGGTCCTTCCTCTGCTATAGGTCTTCACATACAAATTCAATGTGGAAGGACAGTTAGATAGGTATAAGGCACGCCTTTATATGCGTGGAGACCTTCAAATTATGACTAGAGATGACAAAAATGCGGCTACGCTTGCTGCAAAGACATTTCGAACCTTAATGGCCCTGACAGGTGTATACGACCTCGAAATGAGAGAGTTTGACGCCTTAAATGCCTTCGTAAATTCAGAGATAGACGAAATCGTTTATATCGAATGCCCTGACGGCTTCAAAGTGCCCGGTAAAGCCTTTCAATTTCTTAAGGCGCTATACGGATTGCGCCGTGCACCTCGCCTTTGGCAGCTTTACCTAGCTGCGACGCTGAAAGCAGTAGGACTTAACCCGGTAAAACAGGATCCCTGCCTATTTACTGACGGAATTGTCATTCTAATCTTTTACGTTGATAACTTTATCGTTTTGTCAAGCGCTGCAAACAAAAGACGCGCAAATGAAATCATTGAGTTTCTTTCATTGAAATACTCTCTACGTGAGATAAAGAATGCAGACACTTTTCTCGGAATTAAAATACGCAAAGATAGAGGAAAACGAACAATTTATCTCTCGCAATCAGTCTATATAGACAAGATCACAACAAAATTTAACCTGAAGACATTTTAACCGCCTAAATTGCCGCTCCCTACCGTTTCAATGACTCTATACAGCGGGAAGGCGTCCCCTAGGCAGATACAGGAGTTCCAGGAGAAAGTGGGCTCAATCCTCTGGTCAACGGTAATTACGAGGCCAGATATTGCAAAATCGGCTTCTGAATTATTGAGATTCCTAGTCAATCCTGGCCCCGATTACCTAGCTGCAGCAAACCGCGTGATTCAATTCCTATACGGAACCCGCTTCTACGGAATCAGATATTCCAAATCAGGCGATCCAAACGCAGGAGAGGTATTTATCATGGCCAGCAATGCAACATTCGGAGATCATACAGATAGGAAAAGCTCTAAAGATCTCGTTTGCCTCCTCTACGGCGGTCCCGTAGATTGGCATGCAGGCAAACAAAAGACCGTTTTAACCTCTACTACAGAGGCGGAATTACTCGCTATCTCTAAGGCAGGCAAAAACGTATTCTGGTGGAAACACTTATTTAACGTCTTGCAATTCAACCTTCAACATAAAATCTCTATCAAATGCGACAACAGGCAGACTGTCCGTATTCTCCAGAGCGAGGATTCATCCTTGCCTATACGCCTTCGTCATATAGATATTCATCAATACTGGTTCCGTCAGGAGGTGCAGAACGGTCAGATCGCCGTCGAATGGGTCGCTACGGCTAACATGCCTGCGGATGGCCTTACCAAGATCCTCCCGATTCAAAAATACCGAAACTTCATGAAGATGTTGAATCTGCACGAATTCATCGACAAGGAGGACCCCTATACAAGTGCCTAAACTGGCAATCTATTCAGCTTCATCTACGATTCAGCTGAGGAGGTGTGTCAGCGAATATAGGGCAATTTTACCGCTAGGATTCAACACCTTGCCGTTTCCGTCTAGATCAACTCTGACGGCATTTCATGGCTTCGAGATAAGCCGATTTCAAAGAAGCCACGTAGTCATATTGCATGTTAAATAGCTTCGTTTCGATCCTCTAGATCAAGAGGATCAGACCTTCATTGAGCCTCGATTCTGCATACAAATTACTAGGCAATACGAAACCTTATTGTTCCAATAGGTGTTCCGGGGCGGGCTGGGGTTTCCGGCACTACTGATGACAAGTCAGGCCCACCTGGATCGGCCCCTCCGCCGATCGTGTACTCTACTCCAGAATTTTCTAATACTCGAACAACGCCGAGCTCCGATAGCCCGATGCGCTATCCTTCGATAGCTGTGGTTATACCGCCACCATAATGGGAGCAAGGAGCCATCCGGACAAACACAAGGGCCTCTGATCGAGACACCGGTAACTACGAAGATGGGAACGCAATCTTCTATGACACACAACAACCAAGTGAGAAGCGGAAGAAACGGAGACCTTCAATCAGGCCTCTTTCTGATCCTCCGGACGCTTCTATTCCCGTTTCATGCTATTGTTCCGGTGCTATCCATGCAGAGTGTTCTAGACCAGTATTGGCACCTGCATTAGGTGTTTTGGAAGAGTGGCCCAAATAAACCTGAAAACCCTGAATTGTGATTGATTATTTACCCTCCGGTGGCGTCACTCAGCTTTTGCAGAATATGCCATGATTCGCACAGCGGATGGCAGCCCGCACAGAACCAGTGGGCTTCTCATTGGGTGCAAGCTAGAACCGCGCACTGAAATGAGACGGAGTGCACAAACATCATTCCATCTGTACAGAGGGCCAGGATGATGTTGATAGCGAGAGTCAAGGCTTCTACTTCCCTCCTCTAAGTATATTATATAGTATTGCAAGTTCAAATGTTTCATTAGTATAATTCAATTTATATATTTTATACGCTTTTCTATTATTCTACCACAAGACTATTTGTTGGTATCACCAGCTAGGTTCTGTGTACACAGTTAAGTGAACAGGGTTTTGCTTCCAAAACGAAAAGTAGATTCTGTATTGATTAAGATATGTGTTCCCCTTGAGTTCTGATGGGGAGTGGGATTACTTATGTCCCAATCCATCTAGCCTACACACAAGGGAGATTATGTCCCGACACTATTATAAATTTAATAATTTAAATAATAATATATAACCAATTATAAAGAACTTAATATATAGCGTTGAGCTGCGGCCTGGAAATGCCTAAGTTCTGCCTTCATGTTTTATATAGGCCCGTATGGCTTCATATTCGAGAATATCATCCCTTTTACACCTCTCTGCTCGTCTGTATAGCATATTCTGCCATTCCTGCCCTTTACATATGTTGCATGTATAGTGGTGGTGGCTTTCTTCCTCCATATCGACCTGTGTGACTAGTCCATACTGCTATTGAGCGCTCCACTCTTCAATATCTAATCTTTCTTTTCCTATAGAGAAGTACTCTCTTTCTACAAGTAAGATTCCCTTTCTATCCAAAGGATATCTCCTTTCTGTCCAAAAGGTATCCCTTTTCTATACAAGCATTTCCCTTTCTTTTGGAGAGATACTTGTCCTGTAACTCCTAGTGTTGTAACTTATCACATGATTCATCCTGTTGCCTTAGACCTTGTAAAACCCCTATCACTTCTTATCCAAGTTGATTGGGTCTCCTTTCTCAAGGGTCTCCTTTCTCTATTCTATCAACTCTTCATAGTAGGTCCGTATCAGAGAGCTTCGCCCAAACGTCCTTCATGAGGTCACCTTATAACATTTTTATGACTTGTGCTCGGAGCTGGATTCGAGTCCAATATTGTGACCATAGGTTGCATAGGCCTCCTCAGTGCGGTTCTGGAATGCGAAGCCTACAACTGTTATTACGAACAAGAATTTATCTACATGGGACAGAAACGTACCTGGTTGAGCAATGTTTAAGGCGAACACTGCCAGGGTCACCATTACCGACTCTAGCCCAATAAACAGACCCTCCTCGTGGAAGATTGACCCACTGTATCCTTCACTGAGCTCGGCAATACGGTAGCAGCAACGGATAAGGATAAAGAGAATAGATGCCGAGAAGAAAACGCCAAAGATCCCGAGGCGCGTCGAGAGGATCCGGCGTTGATCCACTTGCTGAGACTTACGGTACGATATGTAGCGCAAGAAGTAGTCTAACGCCATAGCGATAAAGACAAAAAGAGTGAAAACCTGGAACGCCAGACCTGCAAGCGTGATGTACTCGCCCGATTTGTCATTTCCCACCGAAGTCGATGATAACGCGCCGCCCACGGCCTGCAAGACCAAACTAACGATATCGCACGGCAAAAACACCCACACGTATGTCTTGACCGGAAACCTGGAAGCTTCGGGGCCCAAAAAATTGGAGACATTGCCGAGCGAGACGTAGATGGCGGCGGCGAAGAAGACGGGCGATATTGTAATGCAGCAGATCTCGATGATGAAGCCGTTAAAGGAGAAGGGGTTCTGGTATAGCAAAACGCGCCCGCCGTAACCGATCATCTCGCCGATGCAGCCGAGCGCCAGCATGATGGCGAAGAACCAGGTGCGGTAGCGGATGCCCTGGGCCAGGTGGATGAGCATGGAGACGCCGAAGAGGGCGATGAATGCGATCTGCACACCTAGGGCGGGCCGGTAGCCCTGGAGGCTGGCTTCGACGGGGCATAGGGCGAGGGTGCAATTGGCGTCGGGGCCGTAGGAGACCAGGTACTGGGAGAAATCATCTTGGCCGGCTGCTTCGGGGGACGACATTGTGGTAATAAGGATCGAAGATGCGTCGAGCCTCAGCTTAGGGTTAGGAAGTGTCGGAGTGACAGAGATTAGAAAGAAAGAAAGGTGGAGAAGGAAGGCAAACTGGCTTGATTTCGTGGTAGAGCAAACTCGTAGCGGGCCCAAGAAAGTAGATCAATAAAGAGTGAGTGGATGCCAGAGTGTTGTGAGCCAAGATGAAAAACCAGACTGTGGTTCAAAAGGAGGATGCGAGTGTAGTCTTAATAGATCAAAGCTGGTGCCTGCCGCACGACACTAGTAGATTCAAATCTGTAGCCTAAAAAAACGATCGGCGATTAAGTGTGAATAGCCAGAGGGGCGCAGGCACCTGGGAGGAATCAAACAAAGAATCTTGGAAGCACAGACTGTTATTGGTCGAAAACCCGCCGATGCTAATGCACCATTGCCCTATTTTAGGAGCCTCGGCTGACGACGCATGAATGAAAGAGTAAGGGAATGGGAAGCTGGAAAGCCTCGTAAGGTAGAGGGCAAGGTTCAGGGGTAATTCAACGACCCAGAAGTACTACGTAGATAACCTTCTACCTAGAAACGTCGAAGCTGTTAAATCTATACGGCTTATTGACGAGAAATCATGGCTTTTACAAGAGGATGGGGACCCTTCCCATGGGATAAGGAAATATGGACTAGCACAAGAGCACGGGAAGGCCCACAATATCTAAAACCTATGGGACCATCCTGCCCAGAGTCCGGATCTTAATCCTGTTGAAGGTATTTGGGTTATTGTAAAGCAACGCGTACGCCGAAGAATCTTCGATTCCGAAGAAGAGATGAAAGAGGCTCTACAAGAGGAATGGGACAAAATCGCGCAAGAGGAGATACAGCACCGGATTACGGATATGAATAGAAAGATGCGCAGAACTTGTACGATCGAATGGAGGTCCTCTTCGAGGTTTCTAAGTGGTAGTTCAGGTCTTGTACAGATTTAGCCTATTACACAGTGACGCTGGACCTGATAATGCGGTCGATAAGTTTAATCGCTTGCGATATTTCCGAGCAATCTCCTTTGGCAATTTGTTTCCTCTTCCAACTTCTAGATAGTACAAATCATGCGCATTCTTGTCGAATGCCAAAAAGCCGATGATGCGTCACCAGCGATGGTGAGGTATCGCATTCCTCCAAGTTGTGGAGTGTTTTCAAGTCATCTCGGCGAATTCTGGCTCAGCCACTCACCCGCGGCTTTTCATGCACCAATCGATTTGCCTCTTCCACTCCCAAACCCGTCTTGTGTTCAACATGCTCATCGGAAAGTTCCTCGCTTCCAACGAGGAAAGATGCAATGAGTCCAATTCCGGAAAGAACGACGAAGAATATCCACATATCGGCAAGACTGTCCTTTACAAGCAACCTGAAAATGTCCTGCTGGGCCGGAGTGAGCTGTGCAACGAGTTCCATAGATCCAGCTGCGCCATTCCGTGCAATTGCTTCCGCCATCGTATGGCTGACTCCAGCAACAATGAGACGACCGTTTTGTGCCGAGAGTCGATTTTCAATGATGACGCCGCCCAGGACGATGCTGAAGGCGGCGCTGAGTGCGCGGATTGCACTGGCCGCGGAGACGGCGACGCCCGCGTCGGCGGGCGGAAATCTTGCTTGCAGGGCAATGGTCGGTGCCTGAAAGTTGGGACCCAGGCCGACAGCGATAATCAGTTGATAGATGATGAACTTTGGCCAATTGGTTTCTGCACCGAAATCGATCAACAGACCGGTGCCCAGAGTGGAGAGAGCCATGCCTGCAATGATCATGTATAAGTACTTTCCCGTCTTCCGCATATAAAGACCTGTCCCGATGGTGAAGAGAGACAGGGGAAGGGCGAGAGGAAGGGACCAGACCGCCGAGTTAATCGGTGTTGCTCCAATAACCACCTGGAAGTAGAATGGGACAAAGTAGGCCGTGCCGTACAAAATGAATCCGTGCGTGAGATCCACCACGAAAAGGGCGATAATAGGGAGAGTCCTGAACAGTCGTAGAGGGATCACCGGATAACGGGCCAGCTTCCACTCGATGGTAACAAAGATACCACAAACCACCACGCCGAAAACTATCAAACATATGACAATGGCAGAGCCCCAAGGATATACCTCACCGCCATACTGGAGGCCCAGGAGAAGCATAAGGACCGAACCTGTAATAGCAATCGATCCCAGCCAATCAACAGCCATTAAGCCTTTGATAATTTCGGTACGGGGATTGTGAACGTGGAGGAAAAAGACCAAGAGGGCAAAAGAGATTCCCTGGAACGGTAGATTGATGTAGAAGCACCATCTCCAGCCGACATTTTCCGCAAGTGCTCCTCCTATGAGAGGACCGGAAGATATTGCGATGGCATATACCACACCGAGAATGCCAAAATATAGTCCGCGTTCTCTGGGAAGTGGGTCAGCGCATTCTAGGGAGCAGTCTTTGGAGGAATAAAGTACTTTCATAGCGGGAATTCACAATGTCACTTACCTTGGACTGACGAGATCTCCTATTAGAATCATCACGATGAGCAGCACGCCGCCGGCTCCAGCACCTTGAATAGCACGCCCAGCAATAAGCATGGCAATGCTATTTGCTACGGCACAAACCAAGCTTCCAATGAAAAAGACGAACATTGCCAGTAACGTAATTGGCTTGCGTCCAAAAATGTCGCTTATCTTGCCCCAAAACGGAGCCAAAGCGGACTGGGTTAGGAGATAAGACGAACCAACCCATGAGTAGCTGATTTGAGAAGCCTTGAAGTGCCCAGTAATTGTCGGCAAGGCGGTTGTGACGAAGGAGATGTCAAGAATAGCAAGGAACGACGCGACGCTGAGTGCAATCATGATGGGGACCATGTTTCTGCGTGGCGTGTAGTCCCCCCCATCATCTTGTGATTGAATTTCCGCATTTTCAGACCGAGTCTCAGGGGTTTCTGGTTGTTGCATCGTGCTCTCAGAACCTGAGTTGCTCGACACAGCTGGATCCATGTCAAAGCGCCGCAATATAGTTTGGGGCAATAACGGGGAAGGAGAATATTATCACGTGATTCGCGTGACGGCAGCAAAGCGACACTTTTCTGATGTTTGACCGAGTTGGCAAGGTACTGGGAGAGACCATTTGATCTGGATATGCGGCTGAAGATGAATTGTTATTCCAGATTATGCTGTCTACGGAAAGTGATCTGGCGCCATGGGTTTCCTTGGCCTCTCTGACGTTCGGCGCTTTTCAGCCATTCAGATCTATAGATGAAGAGCTCCACTCACGATGACCGGCGATTTTGAGTATCAGCTGCATGCCACAGCAAGGCCACCAATAGCAGTGCCACTTCCTCACGACGATGTAACTAACCTAAGGCCTATCATATATTGAGGTCCGTTCTGCCGCGCCCTGGCGATTCCCATTGTCCCAACAGTCCTAAGAATAGCGAAGCTAGTGTTCTGCGTCAAATCTTGCGTAATGTTTGCAATCCCACGGAGCCAGAATGCCTTGGTGGTTGCCGGCCCGGGCCACGTGGCCCCTGGTATGGCCCTTGTTCGCACTGTTGCTGTCGCTATTAATCCCGTCGACGCCAAGATGCTCGATTACAGTCCAGCAGTTGGCGCTATTCATGGATGCGACTTCGCCGCGGTCGTTGTCGCACTCGGGTCAGACGCCCCGCGTCATCTTTCCATCGGAGACAGGGTTGCTGGGGCCGTTCATGGGAACAACTCCCTGGAGCCCCGTGTCGGTGCCTTTGCACAGTATGTTGGAGCGATCGCTGAGCTGCTCCTCAAGATTCCTGACGCGATGACTTTCGAGGAGGCATCCACTCTTGGCATCGGCTTGGCCACCGCGGGTCTTGCCTTTTTCCGCGATTCAGAGATTCCCTGAGTATCGAGGATCTGATCGACAGGGCCGGGCCGGAGTCGGATGTCACACCGAATACGGCGTGGGTCCTTGTATCTGGAGGCAGCTCCGCCACTGGCACCAGGGCCATTCAACTTCTCAAGCTGTAAGCTCTTGAGCGTTCGCGTTTAGTTTCGTCGGACTGAAAACGGCTCGCTGATGACAGGACTCTGCAGGGCAGGATTACGGTCAATTGCAACTTACTCGCCGTCGAATTTCGCACTGGTCCTCGGATTTGGGGCCGAAAAGGCATTTAATTACCGCAGTCCGGACTGCGCCAAAGAGATTCGTGCTTACAGGCGCAACGGCCTGGCGTAGTTACGCGCTCGACTGCGTGTCTGAATCAGACAGCGCCCGGCTGTGCTAACTATGACGCAACTGGTAGGGCTGGCGGACGGTATTGCGCGCCCGACCGTCCGCGCTTCGTGGCTGATGGTCCTGACCATGTTCGGCGGTTGCGTCGCGTTGGATGGTGAGTACGCGTGCGAAGCATCAGCTGCAGATCGGGCCCTGAGTGCGACGATCTTTGCGGCTACGCAAACATTGCTTGGCAACGGTCGCATCAAATCTCACCCAATCAGAGTCCTAGACGACAGCTGCGCCGGTGTCATCCATGGTGTGGACATAATTCGTACTGGGGCGATCTCAGGACAGAAGTTGGTTGTCCGCGTCGACTGATACGCTTGTCGAGAAATGCAGCTAGATATCATGCCCGCGTGTTCCGATGTTGCTCCGTGTAATATGCCCTAAATAAGATCGATACTCGACTGAGATACTTCGCACAAAATTTATTGTTACTTGTAGTGCGGTAGATGTGCACGTGGCAAGAATGATATATGGGTAAAAGGATGAATGAGAAATGGAGTTCTACGGACGTTCCTAGCTAGATAAGTGTGTGCTGTCGTTTGTAGCCCATAAAATTCAACAGAAAGTCATTACAAGCTACTCGGCAGACTCATGAACCGAAGGCGTCTGTAACCTTGGAGTAAGACAGATTTCCAACTCCTGGAGGTCGTTCCATAGCTTGTGTTCAGCCTCGCTGATTTCGTGAGATCCTGTATAGGTAGTTGGCTGAGAGCCCGACCGTGCCACTGTCAGACCATATGCACCATAGCCACGCCGCACGTGTTCCAGCAGATGCTTGACAAGGTTAAAGATCACCACCAGGCGAAGTCGGGCGAGGGAGAAGGGGTCGCCTTGATGAAAATCCGGTGGGTTCGACGCCTCATATGACATAAGCCTGACCAGAATCGTATGCACGTGGAGGAGTTGGACATAACACGCAGAGAGAAGATGCTGCAGGGCAGCCGGTAAAACCTCATCATTCGGGGAGTCGAAGAGCCGAAGCCGATACATGACCAGGAGCAAGCTCTTTGATGCGAGACAGGCTTCCGTGAATATCTCGTACTCGTCCAGGCTCGGTAGGGCTCTCAGGAAAGTCGTCAAGGAATTGAAGGCGTTCGTATGAGAGACGAGATGGGGCTGGAGCTCCAGGCTGGCGATCTTGTTGCGACACGTGGTGTGAAGCGTATAGAGGCTGCAACTTAGCGCTGCCAGCTGCTGCATCGAATTTGTGAAAATGTCATCGTGGGATAGCTCAGCAGATGAGGCGCTTGAGGTGTATGTTGTTGTTTCCATGGCAAGATCAGCGAATGATCCCATGTCAACTGCAGTCCCTAACAAGGGCCATGGTTCCGACTCAAACCAGGTCTCTGCCGGATAGCCACAATCTTGAGACACCAGTACTGATGGGAGCTCGTCAGATATCGTTTCCTGGTTGTCTATTGGTTCCGGGGTAGTTTGCGAGGGCCGAGGCAGAAGAGGTACCTCCATCGGCGTTCTATTGCTCTTGCTGGTCGACTTCCTGCTTCCGCTTGGTCGTCCCCTTGGCAATGGCGCGCTATAGACACATTGTATCCCCAGATATCGGCATCGGGCACAGCTGCTCACATCGTCCGAATCCGGTCGATGGCATCCGACTTTCTGGAGATGACAGCGATCGCATGAGGCTCGTTTTGCCGGGGTCGGTCTGGTCGAGCTGCTCTCCATTTGCTTGGTTCAAAAGCAGGTGTCATGGGCGGAGCCATGTGACAGAATAGTCTGTATATTGCAATAGTTTCTATGTACAGAGGGAAGGTGGGAGGGAGAAAATGGAGTCTTGACTGCGTGAGAGATGAGGAGCTACCACCAGAGGTAAGCAGTTGACTCCCATGGCGCAGTTGCGGGAGGGGAGGAACCCCACGTGTATATTACTTGTATGGTGTGGCAGAAAAATACCGCTCCACTAAAAAGGGTCAACCCTTAAAAAGGGTCAACAAAGGGTCAACCCTTAGTAGTAAGGGTTTTTCTAGTGTATATACGCGGCGACATATGGAATCTGTAATCTCTTAAGTGGGTTTGGCTGGGGTAGGGACTTCCCAAGTAGGCTTAGCAGCGAGTGGCCCCACAGGGAAACTAGGCTGCATCGGATCCGGATCTGCCCTCGGCGTATCAGGGCGGATTTGGCTACAGCCTCAGCCAGGGCTGAGAACAGAAGGCATCTTTTTGAGGTCTACTTCTCAATCTCAAACTAGTGCTGAAATGTAACCATATCACACTCCATAGGGCCGTGCTGCATCTTCTGCTCGGGGGCCAATCGCCTTTCTAACCCCTGTCAGAGAACCGAGATCACCCGTAGACGTTCGCTCTCGTTGGGACCCAAAAAGACATGTGTGTTGGTTTTAATTCCTTCTAACTTGATTAGACCGAGTGTTTTCATGTTTGCTTATTTCTTTTCTTTGTTTCAGTCATTTTATTCTGTTGGGCGAAGAATCTAGCAAGTCATGCCAGATCCTTCGACTTATCAACACCTAAGCCACGTATTCTAACCAATCGAGATCCTTCACCTGTTGCGAACAGGATCCATCATAGGGATGTCGCAAAGGCTGTCAAGGCTTGCCGCTTCGGATGTTTAAGAGCCAATGAAAATGAAGGAATCGCTTTTCTAAAAAAACAGTCTCTTGCTCCATGATATCGCTCGCTCTATAAAATTTGTATAACTTAAGACGTGGTAGCTAGTTGGGTCCTCGCATTCGATTCCAACATCGTCGAACTTGTTATTCCCTGTATTTCACTCATTATATCATTCAACACCTTTGTACAATATGGATTATCAACCTTCCGAGCCCATCGCTATTGTCGGCAGCGGTTGCCGTTTCCCCGGTGCTGCCAATTCTCCTGCTGCTCTCTGGCAGCTGTTGGAAAGTCCACGTGATATCTTGACGGAGATACCTAAAGAACGTTTTGATGTGCGAGGCTGGTACCACAGAGACGGGGATCACCATGGCACGTCCAATGTTCTACACTCCTACACCCTGGAGGAGAACCTTACCCAGTTTGATGCCAACTTCTTTGGAATTAGTGCAGGTGAGGCTGAGTCTATTGATCCTCAGCAGCGCCTCTTGCTGGAAACTGTCTACGAGGCCCTTGAAGCTGGCGGCCACACCATCCAGTCTTTACGTGGCTCTGACACTGCCGTCTATGTTGGTGTTATGGGAGGGGACCATGAAGCCGGCCTTCTCAGAGATGCCAACAATCTACCAACATACTTTGCGACTGGCACATCGCGCGCAATTCTTTCAAACAGAATATCTTACTTTTTCGATTGGCGTGGACCGTCTATGACTATTGACACAGCATGTTCTTCGAGTATGATCGCTGTGCATAATGCTGTTCAAGCACTACGGTCTAACGACTCGAGAGTTGCTATTGCGTGTGGCAGCACTCTGCTTCTAGGCCCTGGTAAACCAATTCTGCACACCGAGCGATCAAGCTAACGGATTCTAGAAATGTATGTGGCCGAGAGTAACATGCACATGCTGTCGCCCACAGGCAGATCCCGCATGTGGGATGCTGATGCTGACGGCTATGCTCGCGGCGACGGTATCGCGACCGTTGTTCTTAAGAAGCTGAGCAATGCTCTGGCTGATGGCGACCACATCGAATGTATCATCCGTGAGACTGGCATCAGCCAAGATGGCCGCACGCAGGGAATCACTGTACCAAGCTCGGAGGCGCAAGCTGCACTTATCCGCCGCACCTATGCTCGAGCTGGTCTTGACCTTGCAAATCCCGCCGACAGACCCCAGCTTTTTGAGGCACATGGTACCGGTACCAAGGTAGGAGACCCTAAGGAAGCATCCGCAATTCACTCCACCTTTGGGGGACCCGCCAGTGATCCTTTGTATGTTGGGTCGATCAAGACCGTCATTGGTCACACGGAGGGCGCTGCTGGAATCGCCGGTCTACTCAAAGCGTCGCTATCCCTTCAAGCTGGCGTCATTCCCCCTAATCTGCTGTTCAATCGCCTTAACCCGAGCATTGAACCTTTCATTCAGGGCCTGCAGGTTCCAACTCATGCAATGCCATGGCCTGTCCTGCCTAAAGATGCTGTGCGAAGGGCAAGTGTGAATAGTTTTGGTTTCGGCGGCGCCAATTCTCACGCCATCTTGGAGAGCTACCAAGCACAGGTTGACAACGCTAGCAGCGCCCTGGTTGTACCGGCTACTCCTTTTGTCTTCTCCGCAGCGTCAAACACCTCGCTCGTTTCCAATCTGCAGGCACACTTGGACTATCTGAAAACCAACCCAGTCAACATGCGGGATCTTGCCTGGACGCTCCAGCAGCGTCGCTCTACTTTCTCACATAAAATCGCATTCTCGGCTCCTGACGTCGAAAGCTTGATCCAGAAGATCGAGCTCAGACTCAAAGAGTACGAGGATAAGTCGGACGCGAACATTGGCGTCCGATCGAGTTCAACCCCTCCAAAGGTCCTTGGTGTTTTCACTGGCCAGGGCGCGCAATGGCCAGCCATGGGTGCTGAACTAATACGTTCCTCCGAATTTGTTCGCCGCCGATTGCAGGAGCTTGATGATGCCCTTGCAACCTTGCCAGCTACAGACCGACCGACCTGGAAAATTGCTGATCAATTACTCCTTGATACCAAGTCGTCTTGTATCACCGAAGCCGCTTTCTCACAGCCGCTGTGTACAGCAGTCCAAGTTGTGCTTGTCGACCTCTTGCGCAGCGCCGGGATTATGCCAAGTTCTGTGGTGGGCCACTCATCTGGTGAGATTGGTGCGGCATATGCTGCAAACTTCATCAATGCCCGGGATGCTATTCGAATTGCCTACTACCGTGGCCTTTACGCGAAGCTTGCAGGCGGATCGAGCGGACACAAAGGCGCTATGCTTGCTGTTGGAACATCTCTCGAAGATGCCACCGAAGTGATTGAGCTTGACGCTTTTGTTGGACGTGTCGCGGTCGCTGCACACAACTCCCCAGCAAGCGTTACCTTGTCGGGCGATGCAGATGCCATCGTTGAGGTCAAGGCTGTCTTCGAAGAGGAAAAGAAGTTCGCACGTCTACTTAAGGTCGACACCGCTTACCACTCACACCATATGCTGGCTTGCGGCGATGCCTATGTCAAGGCTTTGCGTGCGTGCAAAATTGAAGTTAACCGAAACCGCGATACCTCTGTGACCTGGTACTCCAGTGTGACAGGTGGTGAGGTCATGGAGCCGACTGCCCTACTTCAAGATTTATACTGGCATGACAACATGGTACAAAGAGTCTCCTTCTATGAAGCTGTGACGGCAGCAGCTCGAGCTGAGAAGCCGACTGTTGCCATCGAGATTGGGCCTCACGCTGCTCTCAAGGGCCCAACACAGCAGAACATTACCGAAACTGGCCTCAATCTTCCCTACACCGGTGTTATGTACAGAGGTCTCAACGACGTTGAAGCATTCGCCGACGGTCTGGGCTATATGTGGACCCAATTCGGCCCTGAGGCTGTTGACTTCGCTGCCTTCGAGCGACTTTTCCTTGACGCTCCGCAGGCCAAGCTCGCCACTGGTCTGCCTTCCTACCACTGGGACCAAAAGACCCACTGGCAGGAGTCTCGCATCGCACGTAAGATGAGAAGCCGATCGGACCCATTCCACGAGCTGCTCGGTGTACCACATGTTGACAATACTGAGCTCGAGCGTCGCTGGTCGAATGTGCTTAAGATTTCAGAGGTACCTTGGCTGACGGGCCACAAGCTGCAGGGTGAGCCGGTATTTCCAGCAGCTGGCTACGCTAGCATGGCCTTTGAGGCAGCCAAGTATATCATTGGAAACAGGCCTATCAAATTGATCGAACTGCGAGATCTGGTCATCGGAAAAGCCATCACCTTTGGAGGCGAATCCGATCCTGCTGCTGAGACTCTGGTAACTCTAACGGATATTACTCCAAGCAAATCGAATCTGAAAACTCGGGCAGCGAAATTCTCCGTTTACTCCGCTGCTATCAAGTCCGCACGAGACCTTGAAGTCAACGCCAGCGGTACAATAAACGTGATCTTCGGTGAGCCTTCGATGTCGGTCCTGCCACCAACCCAGCTGGATGACTCGAATATGACCGAGACCGACTCGGAGAGATTCTATACTTCCCTCTCAACCATTGGGTATGAATACTCTGACTCTTTCCGCACTATGGCAAACTTGAAGCGCAAGCTCAATCAGGCTACTGCTCTGATCTCTAGCTTCGGCTACGGTGATGAATCTGAGAGGTTAATGGTTCACCCCGCGCTGCTTGACGTGGCTTTACAGAGTGCTATCTTGGCATACTCGGCGCCTGGTGATGGACGCTTGTGGTCTTTGCACGTCCCAACGTTCTTCGAGTGTATCCGTGTGAATCCAGAGCTCTGTGCTACGCTACCTTTGCACTCAGTCCAGCTTCCGGTGCGAGCTCAACTCCTTGCCCCTGAGGCGAACACTGTCGACTCGATTCATGGCAATCTAGACATACTCAGCGCCGACGAGCAACATGCTATGATCCAGGTCCAAGGCGCTGCTGTGGTGCCCGTCTCGATGGCTACGGTTTCCGACGATCGCACTGTTTTCTCATACAACAAGCTCGGCGTCACAGCTCCAGATGGGGAACTGGCTCTTGGCGAACTGGAACCATCAACGAATGAAATGGAGCTTGGCACTGTTCGTGAAAGATTTGCCTTCTTCTACTACAGAAAGTGGATCCACAAACTTACTGAGGCAGACTGGACGAAGTCTGAGTGGCATTTTCAACGCCTGCGGGATTCGATTAATTGGACCTTGTCTCTCGTTGATGCCGGAAAGCATCCCTATATCCAGCCAGAGTGGCGGAATGACACCCAAACACAGATCGATACTCTCTTCGAAGCACATGCTGACTCCGTGGATTGCCGCTTGGTGAGAATCGTGGGCGAGACTCTTCCATCTGCCGTTCGAGGTCAGTCAACGATGATTGAACATATGATGAAGGACGGCTTGCTGGACGAGTTTTACAAATATGGCCTTGGCTTTCAGGTTTACAACGAGTCCTTGGGCAGAATGGTCTCCCAGTTCACGCACGTCTATCCAAGGGCCAAGATCTTTGAGGTAGGCGCTGGCACAGGAGGCGCGACCAAATTCGTTCTCGAGACCATCGGTAACACCTTTTCCTCCTACACTTACACAGACGTCTCCAGTGGCTACTTTGAGAAAGCCGCTGAGGCGTTTAGCGACTGGAAGGATAAACTGATCTTCAAGAGCTTTGATACCGAGAGAACACCTGAGTCTCAAGACTTCCAGGAAGGCACATATGATCTCATCATTGCTTCCAACGTCCTTCACGCTACCGAATCGATGGAGAAAACACTCAAAAACGTTCGCCGTCTTCTCAAGCCTGGCGGATACTTGATGTTGCTCGAAATCACCAACAACAAGCTTGCTGCGTTCACTCAAATGTTCGGCGGTATTTCAGGTTGGTGGGCTGGCTGCGAAGATGGGCGTCCTTATGCTCCTACCATGCCTCTTGAGGATTGGAATATTGTCCTTCGCCAATCCGGCTTCTGCGGAGTTGATTCAACCACCCCCAATCGTGATGGACTGGCCTGGCCGTTCTCGGTCATCTCAGCACAGGCCGTGGACGATCGTGTCAGTTATCTGAGGAAGCCTCTCTTCCGTTCATCCAACGCCGCACAAATCTCCCATCTCACGATCATCGGTGGCAAATCATTGGAAGTGTCTAAGATCGCCGAGGACATCGCCGACATTGCCGGACTGAGCTGTCAATCAGTTGAGTCCTTCGCAGACCTAATCAGCGCTCAAAGCTCTGTTGTTCCCGGACAAACTGTGATCTGTCTCTCAGATCTCGAAGACCCAATGTTCGAGAGTCTGACACCTGAGAAAATGGATGCTCTCAAGATCATGCTAGAGCATTCTCAGACATTGCTCTGGGTTGGTCGCGATTCTCGCGACCGTCCTTATCAGCAGGCCATGGTTGGCTTCCTAAGGTGTATTATCCATGAGATGCCTGACCTCTCGGTACAACATCTTGATGTTGCTTCTGGCCAGAATGGAGTCTCTACATTGATCATGGAGGCGGCCCTGCGTCTGCATACCGTGAGCCAGTGGGAAGCTTCTGATCCCCTTGATCAACAGTTGTTGTACACTAAGGAGACCGAGCTCATGTTCCAGCATGGAAGCCTCTACGCACCGCGCATTCTTCCTGACCCGACGAGGAATGATCGCATTAACTCTCAAAGACGCCCAGTCGCTAAACACGCCAGCCTGAAGTCGGACGTGATCTCCATTAGTGAAACAGGCTCCGGTTTGCCGGTCTTGAAGGACGTTCCATTCTTCAGCAAAGGTAAGGAAGGCAAATCCGCCATGAAGGCGTGCGTTTCGACTCTGTCGGCACTGGGTATCACTGCCGGACTTTATTTGTTCGTCAGTGTTGGGGTTGAAATTTCGACATCCAACGCCGTCATCGCCCTTTCTTCCTCGAACTCGAATAAATCCTACCCAGTGGTCACCATTCCTACAGACACACGGGAAGACCCAGCCGATCTTCTGTCTGTCATTGCGGCGGAACTTCTGGCGGCCCGCATGCTCTCCACAGTTGTTGTAGGGGCCAAAGTCCTTGTTCACGAGCCCGGTACTGGTTCCCTCAGATCTTCCCTTCCGCAAGCTCTCAGGAGGCAAGCATCTGCCAGAAACTTGGAAGTCATTTTCAGTACCTCTAGGGCGGACGATGACCCTTCTTGGCTCAGACTTAGCCCCTGGATGCACGGTCATAACATCAAGCGCCTCTTGCCCACTGGAGTCACCGACCTTTTGGACCTGGCAACTGACGATGAGTCCAAGGAAGTATCTGCTCTTATCCAGCAAGCCCTGCCAGGTGTTCAGTACACTGGCTCGAAAGATCTTTGGCGGGCGACAAGCTCAGGTCTCTTCCAGGACCAGGAGATGCTCATCTCCCTTCTGAAGAATGCTGCTACAGCCGCGGGACAGCACGTGGCTGGCCATAAACCAACACGCCTTTCCCTGAGCCAGGTTACCGATGTTAAGACAACTTTGCATCCCACCACCCTTGTTGATTGGACTGCCGAAGACACCGCTGCTGTCATTGTCGACACCATTGATGCGGCACCCCTATTCTCGGCTAACAAGTCCTATCTCATGGTCGGCCTGACTGGTCAAATTGGTCAGTCGCTGTGTGAATGGATGGTTCGGAACGGTGCGCGAAACATCCTGTTGACCAGCCGCCATCCTAGTGTGGACCAAAAGTGGCTTGATTCTTTCAGGGTTTACGGTGCCAAAGTCGCAGTCTACGCTATGGACGTAACAAGAAAAGCCGATGTTATTCAGGTCGTCAACGACATTCAGGCATCCTACCCGCCGATCATGGGCGTCGCCAATGCTGCCATGGTTTTGAAAGACACTTTGTTCTCGCAGATGTCATACCAGGAAATGACCGACGTCTTGAGACCAAAGATCGATGGTACTAATTGGCTTGATGAGATCTTCTACGACACCCCACTCGACTTTTTCGTATGCTTCTCTTCGACCTCCTCTGTCGGTGGCGTTTTTGGTCAAAGCAACTATGCAGCTGCTTGTTCCTACATGACTAGCCTGGTCCGACAAAGGCGAGCTCGCGGCTTAGCTGGGAGTGCCTTCGACATTGGCAGAGTCGCTGGTATTGGCTACATTGAGCGTGCTTCTCAAGTCGTCCAAGAAACGTTTGAAAAGTACTCATACATGCCGCTTTCGGAAACAGATCTGCACCAGATGTTTGCCGAGACAATATTCGCTGGTATTCCGGAGATGAACCTCGAGCCAGTCATAAGTACCGGCATTGAGCGAGTTCCTGCGGATCGCAAGAACCCTCCTCCTTGGATCCTGTACCCACGCTTGTCTCACTATCTCATTGACACGCAGGAGACGAACGCCGTTGCGGATTCCAAACAAACAGCCCAACCAGTTCGCGAACAACTGATTGAAGCCACAACTGCGGAACAAGTTATCTCGATCATCAAGACCTGCTTCGCGGCCAAGTTGCAGATCGTCCTGCAGCTGACAGGCGAGGAAATGAATACGAATGTCCCGCTTGTGGAGATCGGCATCGACTCCCTTGTAGCTGTCGAAGTTCGTTCCTGGTTCTTGAAAGAGCTGCAAACGGATATGCCTGTTCTAAAAATCCTAGGTGGTGGATCTGTCTCTGAACTTGCGGAGCAAGCCTCTAAGAAGTTACCTGCGGAGCTCGTTCCCATGCTCGGTGATACAGCAACTCCATCAATCACGAAGGCCGAGGAGAAAAAGCCTGCAAAGCGCCCGCTCATGCAACCAGAGGTCTCGTTCGTTGCTACCAACGCAAGCAAAACGGAGAGGAACGCTTCTTTGGCGCGCCCTGCCCTCTGGAACGTCATTTCTGCTGACACCGCCTCCACCACGGACACGCACTCGAGGGGGGAATCAATTGCGACGCCGCCATCGAGTGTCAGCGGAACGTCGTCATTCTCAGACCTGGGAGAAATTGCAGAAAGTAAGAGGCTTAGTGAGTTCAAAGTCTTGAGGACAGAGCCGATGTCTCTGTCACAGTCACGCTTCTGGCTTCTCGATCTCTTCCTCGACGATCGTACGGCTTCTAACGTCGCCTTCCAGTACCAATTGAATGGAAACCTTAAAGTCGATAAGCTTGCACAAGCGCTTGAGCTCGTCGCCATGAGACACGAGTCTCTCAGAACCTTTTTCGTCAATGCCTCTTCGCAGCTTGGCATGGCAGTCCAAAGCGTCTCCGATACGAATCACGTCAAGCTAGAGCACCGAACGATCAACCATGCCGATGAAGCAGCTGAAGAATACGAGATCCATAAGAGACACGCCTTCGATTTGGGTAAACCTCATCTCCTCCGCATGACCCTTCTTACGCTCAATACCACGACGCACTACCTGCTTGTCGCTTACCACCATATCATCATGGACGGTATCAGCTTGCAGCTGCTGCTGTCTGATCTGGAAATAGCATACAATAGCACACCATTGGGTCCTTCACCAATGCAATTTCCCACCTTCTCAGTGAACCAATGGAAGGCGCTCCAAGCCGGTGAAATGGATTCTGAGCTTGAATACTGGAAGGGTGTCTTTCATGACTCACCAGCTGTGCTTCCACTTCTTCCAATGGCCATAAGGAGCTCGCGTGTACCCATTTCTGCTTTCAAGAGCAACGAAGTCTCGAGGCGAGTCAACCCAGTCGTTGGGCAGAAGGTCAAGGCTGTTGCTAAAATGAGTCGCTCGACAAACTTCCACGTCTATCTCACCGTCTTCCGCATCCTCCTTGCCCGATTGGGTGACGTTTCTGACCTTACGATCGGTATCGCTGATGCCAACAGAACCGACGACGACATCACTAGAACAATTGGTCTCTTCCTTAATCTTCTCCCTCTGCGATTTCAGCCTGACGAGGCAAAGACTTTTGCTGCTTCGGTCACAGAAACCAGGAATCAAGCATACACTGCACTGGCCAACTCCAAGCTGCCCTTCGACATGATGCTCCAGGAGTTCCATCACGTCGAGCGTTCGTCAACTCATGCTCCGTTCTTTCAAGCTTTCTTTGACTACAAAGTTGGCGTCAAGCAGATTTCAAGGTTTGGCAACTGCCAGATGAATATGCAGCAGAGCAACGCCGGAGAGACAAATTATGATATCAACCTCACCGTCATTGAAGACTATCAAGGTCCAGGTATCATATTTGAGACACAGGCGACGATCTATGATCGCCATGCCACAACCCTGCTGCTCGAGTCGTATATCAACCTGCTGAACGCCTTCGTTCATGCACCAACCATGAGGACAGGCGAGCCTTCGCTATACAGTCAAGCACAAATCCAGCGAGCACTCGATATGGGCAAAGGACCTGACTTGCTGTCCCAATGGCCTGCCACTCTTTCGAGTCGTGTTGAACAAGTCGCAAGACAAAACAAAGACGCAGTGGCTGTGAGAGACGGCAATGGTACTTCAATCACCTACGGAGCACTTATGAACCGAAGTCAAGCCATTGCAGCCACCTTGCAAAAGGCCGGCGTGGATCCAGGATCCAAGGTTATCGTCTTCCAACTGCCAAAGGCCGATTGGATTGTCTCGCTGCTGGCTGTCTGGCGAATTGGCTGCATCTATGTTCCCATGGACGTCGCGAACCCACTAACTCGCCTAGCGGCGATCGTAGAAACTTGCCAGCCAAGTGTGATTTTGACTGATGCCACCACCAACCCTAATGCAAACAGCTTGTGTGCGGGCAATGCACTTACGCTCAATGTCAGCGATGTTCCCGCCGATGCATCTGCAATTGTTCCAGATTTGTCTCAGCTCGTGCAAGCCGCTGTCATTATCTACACCAGCGGTTCGACTGGAACTCCCAAAGGTATCACAGTCAAGCATGAGGGTCTACGAAACTACATTGAGGGTTCCATCAGAATGTATGGCATGGAAACCCCACAAACCACGCTGCAGCAGAGTACGCTGAGCTTTGACATTTCACTGGAGCAGATTTTCACCGGTCTTGCAACTGGCGGATCTGTCTTCATGTGCCCCCTGAACCAGAGGGGCGATCCACTAGAGATCACCAAGGTGATGCGAGATGAGCATATCACTTACTCACAGGCAACACCGTCCGAATATCTCATGTGGCTTCAGTACGGGATGAGCACACTCCGACAATGTTCCGACTGGAAGTACGCAATTGCTGGTGGTGAAAGACTCACAAACACCGTCGTAAAGCAGTTTGCGGCCTTGAATCTGTCTGATGTACGTCTAATCAACAGCTATGGCCCAGCAGAAATTTCTTGTGGATCAAGCTTCCATGAGATCGACTACCGTCAAGGAGAGCAGGGTGATATTCCGATTGGCTCCCAGTACCCGAACTATTCAGCTTATGTCGTCGACAGAGATCTCAAGCCCTTGCCAATTGGCATAGCAGGTGAGATCGTCATTGGTGGAGCGGGCGTTGCTGCCGGCTATGCCAACAACGCTGCCTTGACTTCCACTCAATTCATCCCCAACCCCTTCGCATCTGCGGCCTATGTGGCAAACGGATGGTCCAAAATGTACCGCACTGGTGACTATGGACATTTTCGCGAGGATGGAACACTCGTCTTCCGACACCGTATCTCCTCCGACCTTCAGGTAAAGATCCGTGGTCTCCGAATTGAGCTTGGAGACATCGAAAGCAACATCGTGCGCGCGGGCGACGGTGCCATCCTGGAAGCCATCGTCACTGTTCACGGCGAGGACTCTGACTCCTTGGTTGCCCACGTCGTCTTTGACACCAAACGCGACATTGCTGATAAGGACGCTTTTCTCCAGAATGTCCTTCAGGACTTACCGGTTCCACGATATATGGTTCCCACTATGGCTATTCCTATTGAACACTTGCCATTGAACAACCATTCCAAAGTTGACAGGAAGGCCGTCAAAGCGCTTCCACTCCCAGAGCATATTGCAACTCCGACCCTCAGCAGCGAACTTACCGATACTGAGACTCAGCTATTTCGCTTGTGGCAAGATGTGCTACCTACGCACGTAACTAACATCTCCATCACGCCTGCTACCACATTCTTCTCGGTTGGTGGTAACTCCCTCCTAATCGTCCGCCTACAAAGTCGCATCCGCGAAGAGCTCAGTGTCGTCTTGTCTATCTTCGAGCTCATGAATAGCAGCACCCTTGGCGATATGGCCTGCAAGATCGAAGAGAGCGTCGGTGTCGAAACCATTGATTGGGAACGAGAGACGGCTGTGCCGTTTGTGGCGATACCAACTCCCGTTGAACCCTATACCGCACCCCGGAATCAACCCAAGGTCGTCGTGCTCACCGGTGCCACCGGGTTCCTCGGCCGTCACCTCCTTAAGCGGCTTGAAAATGACCCTAACATCACCGAAATTCACTGTGTGGCTGTCCGTGACAAGCCCGTGATGCCTTCGCCCAAGGTCTCAGTCCACCATGGCGATCTGTCCGACCCAATGCTGGGTCTCAGCAAGCCTGAGTTTGAGGACCTCTCATTTACAGCTGATGTGATCATCCATCTCGGCGCCGTCCGCTCATTCTGGGACAATTACCACGTCCTCCGCCAGACGAACGTGCAGCCAGTCAGAGAACTCGTCAAGTTGGCAGCAGGCCGCCGTGTTCCCATCCACTTCATTTCATCCTCTGGCGTCTTGCCCACGACCGCTTACGCCCCGATCGGAGCCTCGGTTGCTCAGAACCAACCCGCCACTGACGGAAGCAACGGGTATGTTGCCAGCAAATGGGCGGGAGAGCGCATTCTCGAGCAGGCAAATGCCGATTTTAGCATCCCCGTGTCCATCCACCGCTTCGTTGCAGGCGGCCCGGAGCCTCAGCGTGATGCGGTGACGCCAGTGATGCAGTGGCTGGCTCAGCACAATGAGATTCACAAGATTAAGCCAGACATCGCGGGCTGGAGAGGTCACATTGACTTGCTGAAGATGGATGAGGCAACTGAGGCACTCTGCGAGTCGCTTGTTGGCAACTCGCCGACAGCGCGATTCTTACACCATGAGAGCCATGTTCGTCTGAGGGAATGCGACATGGAGACGTTTGTTGAGGTGAGGAAGAGAAGAACTGACTTGGAGGAGATGGAGCTCCTTGATTGGTTTGGCAGGATCAAGGACGATGGATTCGAGTACTTTATGTCCTCCTATATGGCGAGCTTCCAGGCTGGCGACCAGAACGGAAGTAATGTCTTGAGGATGAGAAGATAGATACAGCGCAGATTCGGTTCGCAGTGGGTGGGCCTTTGTCGCTGGACATAACGCGGAGATGTACTATTATCATCGTCGTTATCACCATCTCCAGGCTCGCCGGCTGAGCGACTGGATGTTGCGGGTGGCGTTTTAAAATCTACGGCATCGCAACCCGGTTGCTGCCCGTCTCGAGTGCATAGGGCGGGTGTGACATCGAAGGTGTCGTCACCTTCCTCCGACGTGCTATCGCTTTCTAATACGATTCGTTCATCTGCAACGCTGTGAGCACGTATACAAAGTGTAGCAGCCTAGCACACTCACCGTGGCTACTGCCGGCTGTCGATCTATAACCGAAGCTTTCGTCAAGCCGGCCACCTCCGAGAAAATCGTCAAGACGCACTAAATTTTCATATGTTACCCTCATATATAGAGACTCCAAATGTCATGTCACTCATTTTACGATCCAAAGCTTCTTCTGTAGCTTTTTTAGCTTGTCCATCCACGTCTTTTTGCTCTAAGAAGCGCTCTTCTTCCTTGGCCTTCTCCTTAGCAGCCTTTATCTGCTGGAAATGGTATAACTCTAGATCCTGTGCACGTAACCCTCGTTGCCGCCTCTGCGGCTCTACACAATACACTGAGGGAGATTATACCAATTACTGCGCTGCCGCAGTCCCTCATACCTGCCCTCTAAGATACCTACACTGCCATAGTCCTTACCCAGCAGACTATGACTAATGCCTCCTCCGGCCTAGCAAACCAGGGTCCCGTTTTACAAAGGCCCAGCAGGCCAAGACTCGTAAGACCTGCTCCGCAGCCCTATCTAAGGTATAGACTGAGAGCAAATGTTGTTCTCAGCCTCCTGCAGTCTCTCTAGCTCCTCCAGCCCCTGCAGGCCCAGAAGCCTCGCAAGATCAGGATATAACTATCGACAGCAATCCTACAACGCCCTCACCCTGTCCAGTTACTCCCCTTTCGCAAGGACTAGCAGACTCCCCTCCAGTTACAGCTAGAGCAGTGCGCTTTGCTACACCACCACTACAAAATCAGTTTGGAATTCTACCGAATGAAGAAATATGAAATTCCAAAATTACCTGACAGATTCCCTTTCAATTCTACAGCTAAATGTGAGCCGCAATGGTACAGCTTATAAAATTACCCTATCTCAGGCATTCTCCAACAATATCGACGTTATCTTGATACAGAAACTCTATATATATAAAAATCTTATCCGCAAGATTACCAAACGACGCCCTTTCTACGAATGCTTTTCCCCAACTGATAACTGGATAATAAGCGGCCGACCTAGAGTCCTTACCTATATCCGAAAGGAGAGGGGAATACGTTCCTCTCAGCTCCGCCCTAATACAATTGATCAAGAAGTCTTATTAGACCTTCTTCTCCTCTAAATCGCTGCATCCTCAGGGCAATCTACCCTGATTTTCAATATCTATAATGCTCCTAACCCCGGACTCTCGATCAGGCCGGGCAGGGCTGTTCAGGAACTTTTAAAACTCCCTGACTCCTACTTTACCCAACCGATTCTACTAGCAGATAATTTCAATCTACTATACAGCCGATGGTAGCCCTCTTATCAGCGAAGTCCCTCTACCTCAGCCGAGCTAGTATCCGAATGGCTCGACAGATCTGGTCTTGTATTTATCTCTGAGATAGATACCCCTACTCATGACAGAGGCAATATTCTCGATCTAACCTTTGCTTTCAGCACTCTGGCTCTCGCTGGAGCAAGCACTAGGGTTACAAGCCATTTAGATGCTACATCAGATCACCGCCCTCTCCTCACTATCCTCCCTTGGGGCCCGCGACACCCTAAGGCCCAACAAAGGCTTAAATCTAGCACTCTAGATCCTCCCCGTTTTAGCAGCCTTTTAGCTCTGAACATTAGCAATCTCCTAACTACTGCTGAAACAGAAGAAGAGATAGACTGTCTTGCAAACACAATTACTTTAGCTATCTACAGTGCGTACGAAGCTTCAGCACTCAGATCCTGCCCTCAAGGGAGAGGCTAACCGTGGTAGAACCCAGAGTGCAAAGAAGCGCTCCAGAAATATCGTACAGAATCCTTTACACAAAGAGAGTTTCGGCGTATAGTCCGTCGTGCTCAACAGAAATACTGAAAAAATAAGATCAATGCAACTACAACGAGCAAAGAGGTATTCAAGATATCTAAGTAGCATAAAATAACAGGACCCTACCGGAGCCCGCCAATGAAGGACCCCCTGCAACCTGACTGCCCCCCAGCAGTCAGTACACAAAAAAAACGTGATATCCTGGCCCGTAATCTCCTTCAGAATTCTGCCGAAGCAGGAGATATACCGCTGAATACACCTACGGTTTCTTCCAGATCTCTGCCATTCCCGGACATATCAATGGCGCAGGTAGAGAAAGCAGTTTTGCACACAGGTAATACAATCCTAGGAAGTGACGAACTTCCTACTAGCATACTGAAAGTAGCATAGTCCCTGATCAAAGACAGGGTACTAGCTCTCTATCAAGGATATCTATCAATTGGTTATTACCTTCAATGTTTCTGTTACGCTATTCTGGCTATTATCCAAAAGCCAAATAAGACAGACTGGACAAATCCCAGGTTATACAGACCAATCGCCCTTCTCTCAGTCCTGGGCAAAAGACTTGAACGGTTAATAGTACGAAATATGGCTTGGACCGCTATCTCCTACAAAGTTCTGGCTAGTCAACAATTTGGAGCTCTACCTTTCTGTTCCGCTGTTGAGCTTACTACCTGCCTACTGCATGATGTAGAGCAAGCTCTAAATCAGGGCAAAACGGCCTCTCTTTTAACGTTTAACATTAAAGGGGCATTTGATAGAGTTCTTTCTGGCAGACTGATACACAGGTTACGCACACAAGGCTGGCCTAATAACTTAGTCCGCTGGATAGCCTCTTTTACCACAGGTCGTACAGTTCAAATCCGACTAGATAAAGAACTAGGACCGAAGATTAGGATATTCTGTGGCTTACCACAAGGCTCGCCTATATCCCCTATCTTATTTATGCTCTATCTGGCTCCCCTATTCTGGATAGGCAAACTTAAGGCTAGATTCGGGTACGCAGATGATAGAGCTTTTCTAGCAACATCCTTATCCCTAGAGGCGAACGCCCAGAACCTATCAGAGTCCCTACAGGAAGCTCTAGACTGAGGTCTTACACAGGGAATCACTTTCGCATCTGATAAATACGAGCTGCTACACTTCTCGCGTCGCAGAGCCGACCAAGATCCTAGCTGTATACCTTCAGTGATAGTCGGGCCGGTTACAGTCTCAGAAAATAGAGTGCGCCCTTATCTACGCTAGCTGGGAATCCTTTTCGACGAGAAGCTCAGCTTTAAATATCACATTAAAGAAATGGTTTTTAAGGCTATAATTGTCGCGAATGCATTACGTTCTCTTGGAAATACAGTGCGCGGAGTTAACCCCTACCTTATACAGCAAGCTGTTAAGGCCTGCGTACTCCGGAGAGTCTACTATGGCGCAGAAACTTGGTGGCCAGGCCGAACTCGCTCTGGCTCTGATACGAGAACGATCTTAAACAAGGTCCAGCACCTCCTCGATAAGATAACCCAAGTAATACTGGCCGGGGCCAGAGCGATTCTCCCAGTCTACTGCACTATTCCAATCCCTGCACTCTACCGGGAGTCAGGGCTTCTGCCAGCAGAGATTGAGCTAGACTATACAGCTGTCACTGTTACAGTCCGTCTTCGCCGCCTAGACCCTTATCACTCTCTCCGCAGAAGAGCAGAAAGGGTAACCCGAACTGGCCTCCAGGATAGCCGTTTTACACGCCGCGTGCTAGCTCTCCCTGAGTCAGAACAACTGAACCTACTGCAAAATGCCCCTTGGATCTCACAAGAGGCACGCGAAGCAGTTTAACGGCGAATCAGAACCCCTATAGGCATATCCAAGAAACAGGTAGCTGATAGATTTCAAAGATTCTACGCCTTTCTTCTACAGACTGACATAAAGGTCTTTACTGATAGCTCGAAACTAGAAAACGGGATAGCAGGTAGCGGTTATGCCCTGTATCAATCTGAAATGCTGTTTCAGCAGTCCTCTTTCTCCCTAGAGCCGAATAAAGAGGCCTTTGATACTAAAGCTGAAGCAGCTCTAGCAGAAATTAAAATAGCTTTCAAATTGAATACTGCTCGTTTTGCTACTAACCTCTGGGTCTGCCTGGATAACTTAGAGGTAGCTACGCGCCTCCTTTCACCTTTCACGGGCTCGTCCCAAGGAGTCTTCGAATCTTTCCAAGCCTTAGCCCAGACCTGGCTGACACGAGAGAGATTCTTATACACGAATAGTGGCTCTGTACGGGTCTGCTGGGTTCCCGGTCAAATACAGATCCCTGAGAATGAAACAGCTGATCAAGCTGCAAAGAAAGGTGCTACTATAGATCCTTCTCTTTCCAGCAAACACTCGTATGCCTCGCTAAGGCGGCAGGCTAAAGCAGATATAATAACTGCCCTTCAAAGATATTGGCAGTCGACGGCCCCTCAATCCTATCAAGATCTTTGGATTACCAACTTCCCTAGGTACCCTGCAGAGCTGAAGCTTCCAAGACCGTTTCTAGCACAGATTCTAGCTGCTCGTACGGGCCACAGAGACTTTGCAGCCTACCACGAACGGTTCAATCATAAAGATGCCTACCTTTCCTGCCGGTACGGTACGAGAAAGTCTACAATACATTTCCTCTTCTGTCGTATCGCAAAGAGACGCTTGCCCCGACCCCCAGGGTCCTCTTCTGACATAATCCCCTACCTGCTTGGCACCCCGAAAGGCGCAACTGAGCTGGCCGCGTGGCTTACAGAAACTCGTTTCTTTGAAGATATTTGCACCCGGCATCCACTATCTCAGCTAGACTGAAGATTCCCCCCCCCCTCCCAAAAAAAAAAAAGAAGATAGAGGTGGTAGGATAGGTCATGGAGAATAGGAGGACCCTGCAGCTGGCATTGACTACTGCCTGATCCACAGGCTCTGCTTTCTTGACTGCAGCAGCTATTTAAAGCGCTGTAGTCCCTTATTTGTTCATAGAACTAGAACTAGAACTAGTTAGTGACGACCAGGGCTTACCCCCTGGCGGCCTTTGCCCCATGTGGCCGCGGTAGATGACTAATCCGCTTCTATCATCGCCTTGCTTGACCGGATCGATCATGCAATCGCATTGATTTATGACGATAAATCGTGCAATTCCGCTCATTTATGACGACCATGAAGCCCCTGAAATTGCATAAGTATCGGCTTCTTTATCGTGTAGTTAGAAAGAATCAAGACTTTCATTCATTTCGAGCATGGTCATATAAACGGCTGAATCAGCGCTTTTCAGTAGACCCACATTTTTCTGCCACACCCCAGCAGGGGACGGCGGGTCACGTGCCTAGGCGGTGAACCGCGGCCGTAAAATACAACCAAACCAAACCGACATTTTCACCATTTTTCAAACCTCAATATCTCCACGAATACGGCTCCAATTAATAAAGTAATTGCAGAGTTAAAATCGCTTACCCCTGAAGAATGTCCTACACTAACCTTTATCGCGGAAAAATATGGAGTTAATTATTTAACACTATCTCGACACTTTCACGGTGTTATGTATTTAAAAGATGATCAGTATCAAAAGGGAATTGGTAAGGACACCCCAACTTTTTAGTAACGGCACCCCATCTGATTATCTAATATCAGTTATTATGTAATCTCACCACAACTGCGCACCCTCGCAATTGAATTGATATTTTGATCAACTTTTATATGATTAGGATGCCTCGTGTTGGCATGCAGATTGGTTGAATGTATTATACTTTACATGACCTGATTGTATGCCCAATTTTCCCGCAATTCGAGCACTTAGAAAGCGCTTTTTTCTTGCCTGTTACAGCTGCAGTTGAAATCCCCTTTTCAACACCTAATCCATCTGAATTTCTACCCTTTTTGTCTGGTCTTTTTGCCTTTGGTATAGGCAGTCGCGGTTCGAGTAGTGGCAGGTACTCAGATTGATCGTCTGGTACTATATCTTGCCTCCAAAAGGGATGAATATCTGTTAATGGAATAGGCTGCTTTACCTCTAGTAACCGTGCGATTCGGTAGGCACATGGAAGGCCCATTGTCCTAGTGAAACCGTTAGAACACTGTAGTAAAGGGGCAAGGGGTGTAGCTCTTTTAGCAATATCTGCTTGATTATGAATAAGATTGAGTGAATAACGTGAGGTTCTCCTATTAATATTTGAATATAGAAAGGACTGGCAGAAAATCAGCTGTTGTAATTGATCCTCTTTAACCTCACGTATTAGTGTGTCGATCTGACAATTTAATGCATGACTAATTCGGTTCCAAACAGTTAGGATATCACTTGTTAAAGCTTGGATATACTTCTTGATAAATGCGTGTGAGCCTTCGACTCGTGAAGTTGCTGAATTTCCAATATGGAAATGCTGATTTGTCCAACAGCGAATTACCTTTTCTTTATAGATTAGCCATGTTTCTTTAATATATCGTAAGGCGTAGGGGGATACTGATTGATATTTCTTGTTAAAATCTTGTAGTCTTGCTTCATATTCGTCTTCCGTTGGCGAATTAACAAGATTCTGCCAGCTAGAGAGAAATTCATCCCATGCTTCATTAGTTTTAAAGCATTCTTTTACTTTTGCGGCTATATTCTTGTTAATATGCCATAGACAAAGTAAATGCGGATACTGTGAATAATTATCACGAAGTGTAGCTAATAGAGCGAGATCTCGGTCAGTACAGAGAACCGGAGGTTGGAATATTAGGGGTTCAAGCCATGAAAAAAAGGTTTTTAATGCCCATTTATATGATTCCTCCTGTTCATTTTGCATAAAACAGAATGCAATACTGAACGTTGTATTTGATGGTGAAACACCTATAATATGAAGTAATGGCATTTCGTAGCGATTTGTCTTATATGTGCAATCTAAAATAAATACTCTATTATACTGATTAGCGTAACGAATTGATTCAGGGTGAGCAAACATAAAAAAGGTAATACGTCCCTCTATATCTTGTTTGAATGCAAACTTCCACTGATGGATATATAGTTGATCTTGAAGATATTGAATTGGCGTACGGCCATCAAGTTGTTGACAAAGAAAATATTTTCTAAGGTTATATACATCCATTGGTGTTATCAAAATTGTAGGATCGCTCTTTTTAATCAAGCTAATGATTTGCCGTGGAGGGATATTCTCATCAAGATAATGGTAGATAGTAGCCTGCTGTTCCTGGGTAATTGTACGCGCTGCTGGATGTGCTATCATATTATTCTCAAGCTCATGATTATGTTCAGGATTACTCACTTTTATATGCCACTTTCCATCTGAAGTTTTAGCATTAGACTTGCTGGCGTATAGACGAAAACTACATCCAATTCGTTTTGTACTAGTCTTCCGGCGCTTTGCACCCTCTGCTGCATTGATTCGATCTGTATACTGGCCACCACGATCACATCCAATGCAGATGTTTCTATCAGGGTTTGACCTGATTGTGGTAATAGCGTAGCCTTGCGAAATTGCATAGTTGCGGAGAGCTGTAAGCATCTCCTCACGGGAATCGTAGGCTTGAGCAAATGGGGTTGCCATAGTTAAAATTGAGTGAGAAGATGAGTGGGTAGAGATGTTAATTCAAATAATGAGTCAACAGATTGATAGATTTAAAAGAGAAGCATTATGACAATAACAATAATTAGGTGTATACTGTTGCTACAGTAATTAGTTAGATGGAATGGAATGGGGTATGATCGTGATAAGATTACATAATAACTGATATTAGATAATCAGATGGGGTGCCGTTACTAAAAAGTTGGGGTGTCCTTACCAATTCCCGTATCAAAACCAGCGATTACTTAATAACTAGTAAACGAAAGCTCTTATTTTAAATATTAATGAATGAAGCGAACGAGGCCTTTATATTTCGTATAAGATATTATGAAATAAATATTATTTACAAGATTAGTGGAAATCGACCAGGAAAATAATGGCCGAGCCGCTTTATAAAATAACATAGCGATAAACTTCTATAACAGGAATCGATTCATCTCGCAAACGGGCAGATTCAGCATAGAAATACACTTTATATTTTGAACTTTGATTGGTGACCTCGCGCAGTCAAGAGGGACAAAGAAGAGTATGGTTTGGCCGTAATGGGCCACCTGTCGCTGCGGTTTTTGACTCTAGCGTCAGATAGGGCCCAAATGACCCGGGCCAAACTAGGATGGTGGAGGGAGCGGTGGCGGAATCAGTAGAGATAGCGGAGCCGGCGAGCCTGTCTGGAACTGGTGATTGAGCTTATACAGTACTGACGAGTTTGTTGTAAAATACACCCTGAATACCTCCGAGGTCCATCTCCCAAGCACTTGGATCTGGTCGTCGAGGATCCCACTATTGTGTGCATGTTGAACCGCACCCTTCCGAAGGCCTGAGTAGCCGTCTATCTGTATCCCGAGTGCTCTTAGCTTAGTAGATAAAGTAGAGAGGAAATTGTTGCGACTGAATGGTTTTCGGGGAAGGAAAATAGCGGGGTATCGGGCCCTTTAGAGTCAAGAAGTAGTAGCTTCTTGTCACGGGCTTGACATTGGGTAGGTGCGCTTCTACCCGCCAAGACCGTTTTAGTAGGTCTGTGGGACGGCTACCGACTGAGCTACTAAAAAGACCAGAATACCAAGTCGACAACTTGGTACGCGCATCACTCTATATAGTGGTTCCTGGTCAGTTCGTCACAGCGAGGTCTACTTGTCTCCTCTATATTAAACCTAAGAACCTTCTCTTTATAACTAATTTCATCCCGATTCTGTCTAGACTTCATGACCGTGTCCGCAGAAGCGATAGGTCTAATATATATAGAGATTGGTATCGCTTCCAAGGCCTTGCGATATCGGACTTGTTGATCTTGGTCGTAATCCAGCTTGTTACAGTCCTTCCCTATTATCTCTTCGCAGATTTACTCAGGTGCATCACTTCCGAAATAGGAGTACCCAGCAGAAGCATCACTATAATGCTTATGAAGATAGTGGGCCTTGAAAAGTATGTTATTAACTTTTGGATGAATCTACTTGATCCCGGTTTGTTGAAGGGTGTGAAGATACTACTGCGCCTGATGCTGAAGTTCACTGCGAGTGTTTTCCGCACGAAGGGCATTTAAAAGAGCCCGGACCTCTCGACCTGGCCTGTCCAGCGTGTCCTTGACCCCAGTATTCCGTTGAAACCCACCAGGGTATTGTCTGCCAAAGTAATATTCGATCAGGAGACAAAGCGTGCCCGGTAGACAGACTTCAGAAGTGTGACGAACTGACCAAGAACCACTATATAGAGTGATGCGCGTACCAAGTTGTCGACTTGGTATTCTGGTCTTTTTAGTAGCTCAGTCGGTAGCCGTCCCACAGACCTACTAAAACGGTCTTGGCGGGTAGAAGCGCACCTACCCAATGTCAAGCCCGTGACACTCGCCACGACCCTGATATTGGGTCCCTCCTACCGACTCGCGACCCGGACCTGGACGGTTCCGGGTCCGAGCTTTACAACCCGGACCGACCCTCAGGGTCATAAAATTTCGTCAGGGTCACCCTGACTACGACCCTGACTACCCTGAATTTCATAATTATTTTACGCCTTTCCTGATTAGGATGGATAAATTCGCTGACATATCATTATATATTAACTAACTAGTTACTGTTTCTTATACCTGTTCTGTATGTCTAGCTACGATTCTATTAATTTTCATCCATGTCACGGCCAGCGCGTGGCCGTGATCACGAGGTTACTGCCGCAGTGTTGACCGCCTGCTAGATGCAGATTCGCATCTGGCGAGGCTATCTGTCAACCGTATGTGACCGCTAGTCACATAGGAAACCTTCCTATTCCGGATATCGGTATTGGTAACACCGATCCCCGAGGATTATGCAGATTTTTCTGTTATTTCCATGGTTCAAAAGTTATATCTCTTCTAGTTGCCTTTTTCAGGCTAGATTGCTTATTAATTTTTCATGTATTTAAACTACCGTGTGCAGCTAGATTGAAAGAATCAGACCTTCATCATTCGATATTCCTATGGGTAACATTACTAGCAATTACGCCTAGAGAAACGGCCAACAGTTATAAGCCCGGTCCTCTATCAACATTCTATTTGATAATTTTCCTCTGAAGCTATCACGTTATCTAGACGTTGAATTGCTGAATAATCGAATCGAAAATTCCGATATGTTGGAACGCCACTCTGCCGCGAAGGTCTCAGTCACCTTGAGAACAAGGGATGACTGGCAGAGTTGGATTGAAGACATAAAATCGATTGCCTTATTAGGCAAAGTATGGGGATATATTGATCCTAGCAAGGCAGAGGCTGAGCTAGAACAAATCCCTAAGGAACCGCAGATTCCTGCAGATACAGCAACATCTGCAGAGATTAAGGTATTTGAGATCAAATACAACCGATACCAACGAATTGAACGTGGAGTCGCTGCGATCAGCGAAGCTATCCACAATTCAATAAGTGTTTCGTTGAAGCACTTTTACATCAACAACCGGGAGTCACCGTACAAGGTTTTAAGTGCTTTGAAAAAGCAATTTGCTCCCAATGATGATGAGCTCAAGATGATGGCTATTCGACGCTATCAGCGAGCTAGATCGACGCCGATTAAACAGTCAAATCCCGAAAATTAGCTTACCGAATTCGAAAGCGCTTATTATGGAATGAAACACCATGATCTTCCTGAAGCGCAGGATATGTATGTGATCAGAGACTTCCTAGGTGCAGTTATGAAAACTTCAAAGGAATGGGTCATGATCAGACGAAACCTATTGCATCAGTCAGAATATAAGAGCCAAACGATTACGGATACGATAGCAGTTTACCGAGAGTATCTATCAGATGAAGTACTCTATCAAGATACCAATCTGAATGTTGCATTCGCTGCCAATCCAACGCTTCAAGGAACCGGGATTCCGGATCAGTCAAACCAATCGAATCAATCGAATCAATCGAACCAGTCAAATACAACAAAATTTGTACCAAATTGCGCATGTGGCAAGAAACACTTCTTCAAAGAATGCCCGTACGTGGTCAAATCATTGCGAAAGGCAGGCTTCGTGGAAGATCCAGAAATCAGGACGAAATTCGATGATATCCTGAGGACCCCAGGTGGAAGAAACAACATGTTGAAAAAAGCAATGGAACTGAATAAGCAAGCTGGAGAGGAACATGCCATGGCTGCTATATCGGTAGGATTCTCTGCAACGGAGATTTCGCTGAAGGATAGTTTTATCCTAGATTCGGGTGCCTCAGTGCATATTTGCAATGACAAAGCAAGGTTCAAGCAGTTGAAGCAGGAGCCAGGGGGCTATCTGCGTGCTGGTGACACTACCGTGCCAATTGAGGGTACTGGAGTAGTTGAAATATCACCAAACTGCAAAGGAACCGAGGATGTTTTGATATCTCTGCATGAGGTTGCCTATATGCCAGGTTTTCATACTAATATCGTCTCAGCAAGTCGCATGAAGCGGGCAGGCTATATATAGGACTTTACGAGAGATAGAGTATTGAAAAACGGCAGAAAGATCTTCAGGCTTGCAGAATATCAAGGACTTTGGGTCATGGAGCAAAACAGAAGAAATAAGAATTCTGAATTGACCAATGAGGATGCTTATTCAGTGAGGTTGAATCCCCATGTTAAGCACTCCGCTAAACCTTTGAAATTAGCAGGAAATGCAGATAGGTGGCACAAGCGATACAGTCACCTAAATCATGAAGCTATTCGACATCTGCCGAAAGCTGTTGAGGGTATTCAAATCGATGATTTTGAAGCACCCAAGGACTGCGAAACATGCAGATATTCAAACGCTCCACGTCAGATTTCTCGAAGACCAGCAACCCGAGCAACTCGACCATTTGAGAGGGTTCATTTTGACCTTATCGAGTATAATATGGCATGGAACGGAGACCGTTGGTGTACGCACTTTTATGATGAATTTACCCATATGCATTTTGCATACACACATGCAAAGAAAAATGGCTGTGTAGATGCTGCAGTGCATCTAGTCTCTTTGATTGAACGCCAGTTCAAGATGAAAGTGCAATTTTACAAGTCAGATAATGAACAGACCCTTGGAAGAGACTTTTATACTTTTACTGACTTAGAAGGTATCATTCATGAGACATCTGTGGTTACGACACCCGAGCAGAACGGCCCTGCAGAACGCTCAGGGGGTGTTTTAATCTCGCGAGCAAGGCATATAACGATCGAGGCAAGGTTACCACTTGATATGTGGCCAGTTTCGGTAAACGCAGCAGCATATATACTGAATCGAATGCCGACAAAGACATTAGGATGGAAAACGCCGTTCGAGAAGGCCACTGGGAAACGTCCCAATATGGCAAACCTGTATACGTTTGGCTGCAGAGCCTACGTACGAGATCAGTCATTGAATCAGAAAAACAAGACACTGAAAACGAAACCGCGAGCGCTAGGGGGCTACTTAGTCGGATATAAAGCCTCAAACATATGGCTTATCTGGATCCCAAGCAAGCAACGAATCGAAGCAGCGAGGGATGTTATATTTGATGAATCAAAGCTTTATGATCCGAATCAACCATTCTTGGAGGATGAGATTGCGGAGGAATCGCCATTTCCACCAATTGAAACGACCGAAATCAACCGACATGATGAATGGGAACCGTTGGAGGTTAGGGATGAAGTTGAAATGATACCCGAGAGGGTGGCCAATGATTCTGCCGTAGAGAGCGGTCAGATTTCAGCCAATCAAAATGCTCAGAGCTGTCAGAATAAGGTTAGGTCACCTGGCCAAGTCCCACAACCTTATCTTACCCCGGAATCAACTCCAGCTTCAATGCCAGGATCATGGGATTTTGACACTACAACAGATCAGGCAGATCGAACAGATCAGGATCGAACAGATCAAGCAGATCGAACAGATTCACTAAACCAGTGGTTGCTTCAATCGCTCGAAGAAGCTACGCAAGCAGCTACAGAAGGAGATATTGATCGCGATACTACTCCGACGCCAGTATCACGCTCAGGGGGTGGAATCCAGGAATCTCAACCTCCTGAAGCAGCTGTACGGCCAATCAGAAGACGGAATCGAGAAGGATTAGATCAATCATTGATTATTGAAGGCAAACGTGAACGTCGAGCAAATCGAGATTCGAACTATAAATATGGAAGCTTTGTACAAGCTATCAAACTGCCTGAAGCATCAGAGAATGCTCTTCACGCAGCATTTACTGCAGTCTTAAACAGACAAATTTATCGATCTGAATTACCCCCACCACCGCGAAATTGGAATGAATTGCTCAAGCATCCATTGAAGGATGATTTCATCCTTGCTGCAAGCAAGGAACATGCAGGATTAAAGCAGAAAGATACTTTTAAAGTTGTCAATATCAGTGAAGCTGCAGATCAAGAGATTTTGCCAGTTATATGGGTATTTACCTATAAATTCGACGAAAATGGCAACTATCTCAAGGCTAAGGCACGAATTTGTGTACGAGGAGATCTTCAGGCACGATCAACAGAGGAAAATCGTGCAGGAACAGCTTCCGCGAGGATCTTCAGAACTTTAATGGCTTTAGTTGCTGCATTTGATCTTGATACAGACCAAAAAGATGCAGTTAATGCATTTTTGAACGCCTTTTTGGATCAGGTGGTATATGCAAGGATGCCAGAAGGATTCAAGTAACCAGGAAAGATCTGGAAGGTCTTAAGAGCACTATATGGCCTTCGAAAATCACCTCGATTATGGCAGAAAGAGCTATCCGCAATGCTTCAAGAATATGGACTTGAATCTATCCCTGAGGAAGAGTGTCTCTTTATAAGTGCCAACTTACTAGTCCTTTTCTACGTGGATGATATTATTATCATCAATCGGCCTACTCCAGAAGCCCGCGCAGAGGCAAAACGATTCAAAATTGCCCTAGCGGCTCGCTATGAGCTAAGACACATGGGAGAAGTTGCATGGTTTCTGAACATTCGAGTTATTCGAGATCGACCGAATAAGAAGCTATGGCTTTGTCAAGATGCTTATATGGAGCAAATGGCTGCGAAATTTCACCTTAACGACTTGACTAGATGGCCTGAAACGCCTTTACGTACGAATATCGAACTACTTCTCAATGAAGAGCAAGCTACACCAGGTCGAATCCATGAATATCAGCAGAAAACTGGTTCCGCTCTATTTCCAACCATTATTACTAGGCCTGATGCAGCCCTAGCAGTCAACGAACTATCGAGATTCTCAAAGAACCCTTCGCCGACTCATATAGAGGCAATCAATCGAGTTATTGCTTATCTCTATGACACCCGCTATCTAGCACTTGAGTTCAGCGCCAGCGAGCATGCAGACGAGGTCTACATTACTGCAAGTGATGCTTCATTTGCTAATAATGAAGATAGGAAGAGTACTGGAGGATATCTCTGCAAGCTATTTGGAGGTCCAATTGAATGGAAATCGGGCAAACAACGCGCAGTCACTACGTCAACTACTGAAACAGAATATGTGGCACTTGCAGAAGCTGCTAAAGCAACATATTGGTGGCGCAGAGTCTTCAAATCATTGGAGTTTGACCCAGGTCATTCGTTTGCTATCTATTGTGACAACAGGCAGACCATTGATCTGCTTACCAAGGATACTGCACAACGGAGCAAGTTACGCCATGTTAATATTAACAGATCATGGCTTCGACAAGAGGTTCAAGAAGGGAGACTTCAAGTCAAATAGATCCCTACCAACCAGATGACTGCAGATGGGTTCACGAAAGCTCTCCCAGTTCAAAAATACCGAGAATTTGTGAAGATGCTCAATTTGGTCAACATCAAGGATCTTATTCATGACTAGATTGGGTATATGCAGCGCTCAATTTCAACATTGATCGCTGAGGGGGTGTGTCAACCGTATGTGACCGCTAGTCACATAGGAAACCTTCCTATTCCGGATATCGGTATTGGTAACACCGATCCCCGAGGATTATGCAGATTTTTCTGTTATTTCCATGGTTCAAAAGTTATATCTCTTCTAGTTGCCTTTTTCAGGCTAGATTGCTTATTAATTTTTCATGTATTTAAACCACCGTGTGCAGCTAGATTGAAAGAATCAGACCTTCATCATTCGATATTCCTATGGGTAACATTACTAGCAATTACGCCTAGAGAAACGGCCAACACTATCCCACAACACTGCGAACCACGAACCTGTTAATATCTTTCCTCCCCATGTTTAGATTTCCGAAATATAGCACCAGATACTTCAATGAATGTCTGCTAGGCCTGCCTTCTTACTTGCTCCCGTGAAGAGAAAAACCTGTAGCGCAAACAGAATGGACACCTTGAAAAGTCCATGCATGAAGATGGGACAATCGCGAGTCCACATTGACGCTACAAGATCAGTGAATCATTTCGGTCAAAATTGAACTTCTGCTTTTTAATGTCCTCAACTTTACCTTCTTCCGTTAAGGTTTTTTTTAATCCACTCCAACCAAATTAGCTGACTATCTTTGAGGAGCGAGGATCTGCATACCGAATAAATCTCCGAACGGTTGTCTGGCATAATTTTACTGCCAGTTGCTTCCTCAAAGCCACCAAAGAATTGCTCAGCATAAGCTGTGGCGGTCCTCACCGTAGCTGTTTTCTTTTGACTAAGCTGTCCCGTGCCTTTAACGGTACGGACGTACGAGCGGATAAAATCTTTGATGACGACGATACTTGGTGCTAGACAGCCAGACTTGATCCGATATCCTGGTGACTCGTACCCTTCTTCTATCACAAACCTGGTAAGGTTGTGTTAGCAGACCTTAAGGACAAGATACTCTATCCATAGACAACTCACTCCTGATAATCCGCCACCTTTTCCTTGTGTAGATTTTTTGTTTCTTCTGTCCGCTCATGCCTTTTTCTCACGGCATCTTCGTCTTGGTAAGCCTTTGCAATATAGCCGTTTGCTGCCCGCCGCTCACGGCGTTTTCTCTTTATGTCCTCATTCCGGAAAAAGGTTCTTTTGCCCATCGTCTCGTCAGCTAGCTGCAAAAAGATCGAACGTAGAACTTTATGAGAATAGACAATTGAATAAACAGATGGAGAACAAAAGGGAAAGGGCATTCAGGGGATACAGGAAGTGCCTAGGAATCTTGCTTCCATGCTATTGACTGTCATGGAGGAAGGAGGATACCTGCCTTTATAGCTTTCTTGAAAATGATCATCATCGTACTTATGTTGAGTGTACGTTTCACTTTTAGGTCAGCACACGTTTTCAGATACTCTCTATCATATTTCGACTTGCATCATTGTTCATGATAATTTAACGACTTCAAAAATCCTGAGGGCTGTTCATCTGTCACAGCGGTCTAGTTTAGTTTAGTTTAGTTTAGTTATATTTTACGGCCGCGGTTCACCGCCTAGGCACGTGACCCGCCATCCCCTGC
>NW_026515967.1:0-48196 GCF_023601865.1 Aspergillus affinis | reverse complement strand
TGGCCCGGATTGACTACCAACTCTCTCGTCTCTCGCTTTACAGGACCATGCCTATCGGTCGCTAATTTTCCTGCCTCTCCGGCTGGCCACTTCCGCCCGTCACCCAGGAACTCTGTTCTTGCATTTGAACGTCCGCCATTGGTCACCCACCGCTGTCCTTTCCATCGAACCCCCTTCCGTTCCGATCACTTTCGTCGCTCAACTCCGAGAGAGAAGAAAACCAAGTCTCTGGTAGGCTGGTCTCGCGCCGCTGTTTGCATTTCCCCTCCTTGTCTCTCCTCTCTCGCTCCTTCCCCCCCTTGAACCCTTCTCCGCCGGGAGTGCAAGCCCAGCGACCATGCCGTCCTTCTCGAACGACGGCCCCTACCAAACAGCCACCGCCACGGCCACGGCCACTCATCCTCGACCCTTCGACTCGCCGCAGGGAAAACCGCACGACAAGGCTCCCGTCGGCAACACGTTTCTCTGGACCAACTGGCCCAACGGAGACGCTAACCACAACGACGGCCCCCCGAACGACCGTCAACATCTCGCCAATGGCAGTGCCTATTCTCTGAATGGGCCCCGATCGAGCGCCAGCTCCTACCACCGGGATTTCCCCCAGTCGAAAGATGGAAGCATGCACTCGCTAGGCAACGGATCCGCTCGAGACCCTCGAGATGGGGGGCGACCCTCGATGACGCCGGACAGGGATTACACCCCGCGCACCTCTGATGTCGGCGCTGGTGCCGGCTCGATAACTTCGGTTTCCGGCCATCAGCCCAACGGCACGTCGTTGGGCCCTCGTTCGCTCGGCGGCAAGTCGATGGTGAATGGTGACTATTCCCGCGCCTCCGTCGACGAACTGGCCTCCTTGGACACCACCGGCAACGTGAACGGAACGCGATTGTCATCCTCGCAGCCCGAAGATAGCGGCTACCTTTCGCCGGACGCCGACCGAATATCCCCATCGCAAAAAGGATCTCATCGCTACTCCTCGCCGCCCGTGCCGCCGAGCGCGGATAATTCTGTTCAGCAGGATCCGAATCACCCTGGCCTTCGACAGCGTCATACCCTTCAAGTACCTCGAACGACCAGCGGCCGCCGCAGTAGCCGAGACCACTCCGAAGATGCTTACAGTAGTGGCCGCCTATCGCCTACAACGAACGGCCGCCGTCCGTCCTTCACCCTTGGCCGCCGGGCCAGTCGAACCAACCGCTCCGACACGTTCCCGGACGACATGAATCCTGAAGACGACGCCGCTCGATGGGCCGAAGCTATCAAACATAGGAGGGCTTCGAGGCGAAGGCGCCGCGACGATGACGATGACGACCGCGTCATTGTCGGAACGAAGGTGGATCAGAACCATGTGAACTGGGTTACGGCGTATAACATGCTTACTGGCATTCGTTTCACCGTGTCGAGGATCAATGCGAAGATGGAACGGGAACTAACGCCGGCTGATTTTGAAGCCAAGCACAAGTTCTCATTCGACATGTATGCGCCGACTGCTTCACCCCTCCCGGTTTGCTTCCTTTGTGTTCTTCTGCTAATCATAATATCCACAACAGAACGGGTAATGAATTGACGCCCTCCGCCAAGTACGATTTTAAGTTCAAGGACTACGCCCCGTGGGTTTTCCGAAGTCTGCGAAACAAATTCCGCATTGATCCCGCCGACTACTTGATGTCCCTCACCAGCAAGTATATTCTGTCGGAGCTGGGCTCGCCCGGCAAAAGTGGAAGTTTCTTCTACTTTTCGCGTGATTACAAGTATATCATCAAGACGATCCACCATTCGGAACACAAACTATTACGCAAGATCCTTCCCGAATACTACAAGCACGTCGAGCAAAACCCGAACACCCTCATTTCCCAATTCTACGGCCTCCACCGCGTTAAAATGGCTTATGGCCGGAAGATCCACTTCGTCGTGATGAACAACCTCTTTCCGCCCCATCGGGATATTCACCAAACATTCGATCTGAAAGGATCTACCATCGGCCGTGACCTGCGCGAAGAGGATCTCGAAAAGAACCCCAGAGCGACGCTGAAGGACTTGAACTGGGTTCGGAGAAACCGACAACTTCAGTGCGGCCCGTCCAAACGAGAATTCTTCCTAGCGCAGCTTCAGCGCGATGTGGAATTGCTGAAGCGGCTCGGCATCATGGATTATTCTCTTCTGGTGGGAATCCACGATGGCGAACGCGGAAACGAGGAGGGGCTCCGTGACAAGACCCTGCAAGTCTTTTCACCCGGAGGTGACCGCGAAGAAGAGGCAGCCCCCAACATGCTCATGCGGACACCTTCCAAGTTGGAGAGTGAGCGCAAGGCGCGCGAGTTGCGGATGTCTCTCAAACGAGAACGCCCGGTACCTCTGGACAAGGCCGCGGCGAAGATGCCTGAGGAGATCCTGGACGAGCGCAAGTTCCATGTTTTCTATTCCGATGATGGTGGATTCCGTGCGACCCATGAGAACGGCCAACCCGGAGAGGAGATCTACTACCTGGGGATCATCGATTGTCTGACCCACGTGAGTTTTGACCACTGCTGAAATCTGGTGCATCAATTGCTAATCATGCCTTCCGCTGCTTCCAGTATGGCACCGTGAAAAAATTAGAACATTTCTTCAAGGGACTTTCCAATGATCGGACGCAAATCTCGCCAGTTCCGCCGATGGGTTACGGAGATCGGTTCATCCAGTTCATCAAGGGTATTACCATGTCGAAGGAGGAGGCCGAGCGCCACCGGGAGTCTCGGGTATCTGAACAGCGTTCGTCTTCCGTTGAAAGGACAATGCAGGCGGCTGAAAAAGAGGCTGCGGCTAAAGATGTGATAATAGCTAACCCCCGAACGTTGTCGACTGTGCGGGACCCGGGTGACCCCAGCGGCAGCGTTCCTGCATCGACGCTACCCATTGTGGACGAGGCCGGCGAGGCCAGCAGTGTTGGAGGTCAAAGTCAACACAGCCGACGAGGCCCGTCGCCAGCACCAGAAAAAGATCTACCGCCGCTGCCTAATCATCACCTGAACCATCACCACCACCATCACCATCTTGGATTTGGTAAGGGCAAGGCGGTGGCTTAGAATCGAGTCCTCCCCTCCAAAGCCAACCCTCAAAACCATCTTCGATCCTTCTGTCAGGATGGTCAATTGGTCGATTTTCATGATACCCACTCGTACCCGGTCATGCTCTGCTTGCCCACCGGTATATTTTTGGCGCCCCGGATTCTTGGCTTCTTAATTATGCGATGCATCTTTCTCCCTCCACCCCGTTTCTTTCAGAAACCACTCTTGTGATAGTATTGATGTTACCACGATTGATGTGAGTTTCTTGCTGTTCTTGTTTTCTCTTTCTCCCAGGGCGCACCTATCGCCCCTCTCGGCATCTATCTCTGTCCACTTGATATCCCTCTCAGCTTTGGTTTTGAATTCGTCTTGGTCAAGCGTCACACTGTCCACGAAACACCTTCTTTCACTCTCTGGTTACCCTTTATACAACCTGGCAAGCAGTATTTGATCCTGTGTACTATCTTTTGGAGGACCTGCGGGGACTCGCTATTTTCCTTTTTTTGTCTGTCCCTTCGTTTGTGCCCTTATCAGGGCCATTTTACTCGACATTTCAAGGAGTGTAGATCTCCTTGATTGTTGAGACATCTTTCTTTACCACATGGGTTAGTGGTGTCGTCCCGGCCCTAGCTTGTACTACATACGTCACATCTATCATTTCCTTATCTGTTTTCGAGTCTCAGTTTCTATATCAGTGGTCGACGCGTCGACCGCATTCCACTCTCTTCTCTGATTGATTATACTTTCCTTTTGGTTTGTCTAACTCACACTCACTCTACTTTTTTTCTCTTCTCTATATTTTTCTTTTGACATTTCTTTGTTTTCCGTCTTGATATTCCATTTCCTTGCCTCTTCGTTCTGACCTACTCACATCACCTCGTCTACCCGAATATTGTTTGCCATCCACTTGCATTACTGTTTCTATTCTCTGTTGTATAATTTGAACGGGAGAAGCGAAAGCATCGTTTGTCGTGAGCAGGTTTGAGCGACTTAATTATGTCCATGTTTCTGAATTGTGTCTCTTATCTGTTTGTACCTCCCTTATCCTTTCTTGCCTGATTTCTGTTTTAGAAGATTGATTCAATTGATAGAAGAAGTACAGCGCAGCAAAGCATGTCTTTACCTTACCCTGCTTTACCTTACCTGTCTTACCTGCACCTGCCTTACCTGCTTAGAGAATTGATACCATATACTCTTGTTTTGTTTTTTATCCTTTTTTTTTTTTTTTTTTTTTTTCTTTCTTATCGTAGGTATTTAGTTTTAGTCTTCTTGGATGAAGAAAGAAGGGTAGAAGGGTAGAAGGAAGGAAGGATACTGGATGATGAAGTCTTGAAGAACAGCATTCAGACCAACTGTGTAGATATGAAATATTGACTAGCTAGAAATATAGCCAGGACTAGCAATAGGAAGGGAAGAGGGAAAGTATGTACTTGTTTACGTATGTTGTTATGAGATCTGTCTTGTCTGTTTGGGCATATTCTATCTTCGGATTGATTCTTACTCTTGATCTTGGGCTCGGACTCGGTAACTTAACGGTGGGACGATGAGGTAAGATATGGAAAGGTAAGTAAGTAGAGGTAGAGGTAGAGGTAGAGGTAGAGGTAGAAGTAGAAGTAGAAGTAAGGTAGATAGGTATGTATTATAGGTTCTACAGGTAAAGAGGAAGGTGAGTATCTAGTATCTAAGTAGTTAAGGTAGGTAGATATTGAAAGGTATAATAGCGTAGCATTCATTGCCAGTAGTATCATGATCAGGGTCAACCAAGAAACCGACCGAATAAACTAGTTTAGAAGAGAAGATGAACTTGACAGGTAGAAGGAAACGCCAAAATACATGCACACAGACCGCACCATCATTTAGAATCACGTGGATGAAAAGGAATTTGTAGGAAATAGATAGAACAAGCGGTTTAAAGAAGATAGACGCCAAGTAACGCCAGTTTTCCCTTGACAATTTGAGGAGAAGAAATCAGGGGAGGATCGGGTTGTTAAACAAGATCCAAGGGGAATAGTAAGTGGAACGAAGTAAAAAAAAAGAGGAAAGATAATGGAAGAAAAAAAAAACCTGCACCCTGGCGTAACCCATCACTGACTGGTATATTGATTGAAGGAATTGTCCCCAGAAGAAAACAAAATTGAAACATAAAGAACTGATAGAACAGAGGATTATTCGGCTTTGCCTTGGGTGACCTTCGCGGCTTGGATAGCGGACATCTTTTGAGTCCATCCTTGAGTGGGTTGAGGCTTCTTCACAGTGCGAAGGTCATCGGTGGAGAACCCAGAAATGCGCATGTTGTAATTACGCTCGAGAACCAGCTGGATATCACGCATCTCGAGAGTAGACGACGGACGAAGTTTAGCGAGACGACAGGCGGCGGTGATGACGTCGTCGACGAAATCATCAGCCATTTGGATGATAAACTAAATACAAATTAGCTGATTGTAAAGACACAGGCCGAAAAAAGTAGCTTACCTCTTCGGCATCTGGTGTAAGACCCTCGCCTTCACCCCCTCCAGTGACTTGACGGACCAAGATATCAAGCATCTTCTTGCTGAGCACGCGCTGGCCTTCACCTTCAAGCACATAACCAGGGTGTTTCTGAATCGCAGGCTGGCCCATCATACCCATCGCACCGTGGCTGGGACCCCCGGATAAAGTTGGTCGAGAGGGGGCCATAGTGACTGGCTCAGGTGGAGGAACGTTCAAGTTCTTGGGAATAGCCATGTTGATATTCCGTGCGGAATTTTCAGTGGACCGGTTGGGGATGTAGCCCTGGGGATGAGCGTGGGAGTTATTCGCAGCTTGCGTCATGGGCTGTTGCTGGTTCATATTCGTATTAGGCGGAGTGCTACTGCCGTTGTTGTTGGAATAGTTCTGAGCAGCCTGGGCCATCGCAGCCTGCTGGGACAAAGGGCGTGGGGGTCCTTGCACAGTCACTGGTTGTGTGGCTGTAGGGGTGGGTGTGGAACCATCCAGGTTAGGCACTTGAGTGAATGTGACCTGCGATGCCGGGGTTGCCTGCTGTGATTGGGCCTGCACAGGTTGCGGCTGCTGGGGCGGTTGCTGCGGAGGGATACCCTGGATGGCAGGAACAGGACCCGGGGCTTGGCCGGTAGGCGTCTGGCCTTGTTGGGAAGTGGATGGAGACATTGACACCTGCCCAGCCTGATTACGGGCAGCGCTCACCGCAGATGTGATGGTATGAGGCGCGGGCGTTGGCGCTTGTCCGGGATGCATCGTGTTAGGGGGATTTGCTGGTCCGATGGGACCTGCACTCGGTGCGGCAGCCGGCGCAGCAGCCGGGGGACCTGGCGTGGGAGCTGAGGTATTTGGGACCCCCGTTCGATGGGTCTGCACTTTGAAGTTCTCCTGCTGTTCCTTGAATTTGGTTAAGAAGTCACCGCCCTCCCGGTAGAGCTTCTCCGCCGCTACCTGTCGAGTCTTGAAATCCTGCAAATCATCTTGGGACAAGCTTCCGGATGCCTGTCGCTGGGCGAACTGTTGACGTAGGTCATTGGCACGCGCCCGGCCAATCTCCTGTTTTTGAAGCGCGATTCCATATCGCAATTTGGCTTCCGGAAGCCACGTCTGCGCCTGCTCGTGGCTGATGTTCGGAGGAAGGAAAAAGTGCAGACTGTTGACTTTTTGCTGGATTTGAGGGAGAAGCTGGGCAAACGTCTGAGGGTTGACCGACTGCGTACGGGCGACCGGCTGGCCGCCCTGCGCCGCCGCCGACTGCTGAAGCTGCTGCTGTTGCAGTTGGCGATTCTGTTGAAAGGCCCGCATGCCCTTCATCAGATTCTGAGAGATCTGAGTGAGTCGGGTATGGGCGTGCTGGTATTCGGAGCTCTTCGGATCTCGGCTATTCAGGACCTCCCAGAAATTGCGCACCAGCTGGGTATGTTGGGTTTTCTGCTGGTCGTTTAGATGCGGGAGTTTCTGCACCTGGTCGGTGCGGATGAGGTTCGAATGCTGCGGCATAGGCTGCGGCGGCGCCTGCGCGGGAACTTGATTGCCGTCCATTTTTCCTGATATTCTGCCTGGCGTGATGAAAGCGACCGAGTTTGTTGGGAAATGACGGTCGAGTGACGGGCTAATACGAAGCTACCCAGAAGCAAAAGAAGTAACTTGGGGTAACTTTCCGCGATGGGGGGCTGGGGAGGCGCACTAGCGAGTCGCGTCCGGTTCCGTCGAAAGAAGTTTCTCGATTGAGGTTTTCCGTGTTTCGAACGAGGCCAAATGAAAGGACGGAAGGCACGACTGGATGGAAGACAGCTTGTCCCCGACAACGGGAGAGAGAAGGATGGCGAGGTTGATGAGTGCAGATGGAGTCGAGCAGGAATCGATGGGCCGCGGAGCCGCAGTCTTGGCATCAGGCATCCAGGCATCTAGTATAATGTCTATCGGGACTACGCAGTATATCACAAACAAATGAGATTGAGGTCAACGTAATTCACGAATCTCTATTGTTCTTTGAAGACATTGTCTTCTCAATTGAAGGTGGATTCGGTGTGCATCTACCAACACCACATTGTTTATCCACATAAAATCAAGATTCACTGAGCTAGTAGTCACTTGTACGGCATTGGCCTCTCAAATGAAACACGAAGTAAGATCATGCAAAGTCCAAGATCACACTCATCCCATGAAGGCTCCGCTAGGAATAAACCCACGTTTCCCTCGAACCTCAAGCACCGGGGTACCGAGGGGAATAAGAGCCGTGTAACTGATTCTTGCATACAGACCCGTGAACGCAGTGGTGTACGCCTGTGCCGAGCGAAGCTTGTTATCGTCTGCAATCCATAATAGACTCGACGTGTGCTCCCTTGCGGTGGCGTGGGTTTCGCTCAAGGGGCTCACGTGCACTGCTGTCGAGCGCCGGCCAAAGAAGCCTTGCATCGTGGTGGTTCTTTCAACGCCGAAACCAGAACGTGAATTATCGCGCTGATCAGCCGACCGCCCCTGATTTCTGATAGAGTCTCAGCCATGATCCCATGACTGACGAGGTTTAGCCTCTACCCCATCAGCTGTCCCAAGTCGCGCTCCATTCCGTGAACACGATTCTCCAGGACTCTTTTCCTTCTTTCTAGTTCCCTGATCTCTTCCATCTCGCGTTCGATGTCGGCGTCTGTGATGTCGGCCGTCTCGGGTTGTGCAGCAGGGGGCGCATCGTAGTCATCATACTCATTTCCGTACGAGTGGCTCATTTGTTCCAGTTCAGTCGAGTTTTTGGCGACACGCTCTTCCAATTGAAGGATGGACTCTGTTATCAATTCATGACGGTAGCGGAGGCTGGTAATCTTCTCTTGCGCGCCGGGAACAGGACTGCATGCGGTGGTTAGGAAGGTTGAAGCCTGCTGGAACTCGCATCAAAAGTCACTTACTAAACACCGCAGAGGATCTCCGCTCCCCGAAGTAGTACATCGAGGCTGACCTCGTTACGGGTTCCCCGGCTGGAGGTACCGGTTGATCGCTTGATCTCCTCCATCATGTCAGATCCGAGGACCCTGGCAACGGCCGATTGGCTTTTATTATTTCTGGCCGAGTAGATGCGACTGGCCATGGACTCCCTCTCGACTTCCGACGGCAATGTGGTTCCACGCCGCGTGGATCGTCGCTGCGCGGGATTGGATTTCACGGAGGGATCGGTCTGGAAGAGGGCTCGCTCATGAGCCTCCGTGTCGCGAATCAGTGCTGTAATATCATGGGATCCTAGCAGAGCGTTGGTGAAGATGCGAGGTGGGGGGAATCTGTTCGAGGATTAGCGGGACGAGGGCAAAACTCCGCATGAGATGGGAAGACTAACGGGAGGTCTGCAATAGCTTGGGAGGAGAGCGCGATCTGCTCCAGATGACTGTCGAGAAGCGACATGGCTAGGGAAGAATGCGAGTTTGAGGAGTCTGTCCGAGTATGACAACAGGACGAGAGAGAGGGACGAACAAACGGATAAACAATGCCAAGACCTGGTGGCCGGCAGCTGCCTGCTGCCTCAGGCACCGCCGGGATGATCCATGACCTTCTCGCGGCGTCGGCGACTCTTCTCCCTCTCCCTCGCCCTCTGCAGTGGCAACCGCAGCGACTACGGCCGAACGGATACTTCTGCACAAGCAAGAGAGTCGCTACGGTGTACAACTCGCGTCCCCATTCCCCTTCTGCTTCTCAATCCCCGACAATCCGTACCGACGAGGCTCCCCCCGTCCTTTCCATCCGGTCTGCAGCTGACCCGTTCACCTGAGGTAAGCTCTTCCTAACTCGCCGCTCCCTGACTAAGCTCCTCACTGCGCTGGTTCTCTTGCGTCTTATTCCCAAACCAACCAACAACCTTGACATCACATCACCACCTCATCACTCTTCACCCCCAACCCTTCTAGACAACCCATCTTTTCCATCATCTCATCCCCCTCCCGTGTTTCTCCCCTCATTGTACTTTGCTTCCTTTGCTTCTTTGAGATTGTTTCCAGTGCTCTGGTCTCCAATTCTCTCCCCCTTCTTCTGTTTCCGGTACCCGCGGTCCTCGTTGCTTAGCTGAGCTCGCAGTTGGGGAGCAAGAAAGACAGAAAGAAAAAAAGTCCCCCTGCAATACATCTAATCGAAAATATGCCGGCCGAGAGGCGTTCTTTGAGATCGAACAGCAAGTCAGATACCTCTTCGTCTGCTAACGGTGATAAGGGTCGCTCTACCTCGCAGAGCTCAAGCTCCAACAAGGACAAGCCCGCGCTTACCCGCGCCGCTGCCAACAAGGCCAAGTCGTCCAAAGCTGCTTCATCGAACAACAGCGCCTCCAACTCCGGGATGGGCGAACAGCGAGAACAGCCGCAAACCAACGGCTCCGATCCGACGGAGAATGGCGTGAATGGCGCTGAAGACGTGGAGATGGGAGAGGATACGGCAGGTGGGCCTACATCCTCATTCAACGCCAGTAAGGATCGGCAAGGTGACGAGAAGATGACTGTTGTAGTGCCCCCCACCAAGGGTTCGAGGCTATCCGGCGATAAAGGCCAGGACCAGGAAGGTGATGTCGCGATGGAGGGTGCCGAGGGCGATGAGAAGCCCGAGGAGGTTGACCCCAAGACCAAGGCTATCCAAGGTGGGTTCTTCCCCATGATCCCCTTGACTGTTCCTCTCCCGGGGTGCAAATAAATCAAATGCGCTAATAACAATCTCGTTTCGATTGACTGCAGACATCAAGACCAACTTCTCACTCCTCGAGCGTGCCGTCGCCCACTTCGATCCTCGATTTACCCTCCGTGTTCTGCGATCGATATCGTCCATGCGCAAGCACATCACTTCCGATGTGCTGGCGGAAATCATAGTCGAGACTTATCCCTCCTCCAACTCCACAGCATCCTTCTTGCTCGAGGCGATTGACCAAGCGGGTGCTTTTGGATCGGCGGACAACTCCAAGATGGCCGTCGATTCGGAGAAAACCAAGTCGACTCCCAAAGAGATCTTGCCCGAGATCGATACCTATCTCTCTATACTCGTCCAGATCTACCTATACGATCGGAAGGAGATTCAGAAGGGCGCCCAGTTTTCCACGAACCTGATCGAGCGTCTGCGGACCATCAACCGCCGGACTCTCGACTCACTGGCAGCTCGCGTGTACTTTTACTACTCTCTCTTCTTTGAGCAGATTGTACCTCTTCCCCCGTCTCCTACCGCCCCAGTCACCTCGATCCGCCAGCCGCTGCTCGGAGCTCTGAGGACGGCTGTGCTTCGCAAGGATGTCGACACCCAGGCTACTGTGATGACATTGCTGCTGCGTAACTACCTGTCTACATCTCACATTTCACAGGCAGACTTGCTCATCTCTCACAACCGCTTCCCCGCTGCTGCATCCAACAATCAGATTGCCCGGTACCTGTACTATCTCGGTCGCATCCGTGCTATCCAGCTGCAGTATACCGATGCTCACGGACACTTGATCGGTGCTACCCGGAAGTCGCCGTCGAGTCACGTTGCGCGTGGCTTCTACCAAGCCTCTCACAAGTTGCTGGTGGTGGTTGAGCTTCTCATGGGCGACATTCCCGACCGAGCAATTTTCCGCCAGGCCGCCCTCGAGCGCGCCATGCACCCCTACTTCCTACTGGTGCAGGCCGTCAGCGTGGGTGACCTGGATGGATTCCTGAACATCGTCAACACACACAGCGCGACGTTCCGGAAAGATGGCACCTACACGCTCATCCTGCGTCTGCGACAGAATGTGATCAAGACCGGTATCCGCATGATGTCGCTGTCGTACTCCCGCATTTCCCTGCGGGACATCTGTCTTCGATTGGGATTGGACAGTGAAGAGTCGGCAGAGTACATTGTCGCCAAAGCCATTCGAGACGGAGTCATCGAGGCCAGTCTGGACCACGAACGAGGGTTCATGAAAAGCAAGGAAGTTGGTGATATCTACGCCACTCGGGAGCCCGGTGAGGCATTCCACGAGCGTATCAGGGCCTGCTTGGCTCTCCACGATGAAAGTGTCAAGGTATGTCCTGGAAGAGTCCCAAGGCTATCTCCTTGGCCCCTCTTACTATTACCGATCCCCTTATCAACTTCGAACGCCTACTGACCTATTGCTTTCCCAGGCCATGAGATTCCCCATGAACCAGCACCGTCTCGAGTTGAAGAGCGCACAGGAGGCCCGGGAACGGGAGCGGGAGTTGGCGAAGGAGATCCAGGAAGGAGACATGGATGACGAGGATGCTGGGGGTGATTTCGATGCCATCTAATCGGTACGAAGATCATCATAATCACTCAGCAACCTGGATCCTGCCATCTCCCTTCAAGTTACGGGTTGACAACGGAGACTTATCTGTGTATGTGTGCGTTATCTGCAAGTTACTATTTCTTTTTATTGTTGTTCGGGTGTGTACTTTGAGGGGGAAAGGCAGGATTGAGCTTGCCGGCATGGTCTTGCATGTCTTTGTTCCCCATATAAACCAAATACTGGGTTCTTTTCACCTTGGATGTTGAAGGACCGAATCTTTTGTAGATGCTTCCGCTGGCTTTCTTGGAATTCCGTCGATATTCTTAGACCAGGACACCATCAATTTCGTTTATTGTATAATGCAGCATTCCAATCCTGAGAGAAGAACAGTAAAGAGAGAGAGAAAGTAAAAGAAAAGGGAAGGACGACATAAAAAAGAGAGGAAAATCGAAGGATGAAGGTGAAGTAGAGAAAAGTAAACAGTCCAGCTTTCCCGTTCCGGCCCGAGTCCAACTCCGCCGGTCGAAATTCTTTTGGCCGTCGATAATTTGCGGCTTCTCACTTCCGCCGTCCACCCGCTCGGATCTGCCAGAGTTAACTTTCGTCCTCCATTCACCGTTGCTTCTCTTCATTCCCTTTCTGTACCATACTTTTGTATCTTGTATTCTTCCTCATTCTTATGTCTTCCTAATCTACCCATTCCACCCCCTAATTGTTCCATTGCTGGAATATGAAAGCTCGAGCCGTTTCGGCCTCCGGGCTGGTGCTTGCTGCACGAATCCCGCCCTCGACATTAGTTTGCTGGCAATGCCTTCGCAATGATCTCTCCTCGAACCAAATCAACCTCCAGACACGCAAGTATCATCCTACACGCCGGAAATCCGCCTCGCCGTTTGGGGCCGCAGTCTCCGCGGCACAAACGATCTTTAAGGGCCTACCGAAGGCACCGCCGGGGATCTCGGTCGATCCGTTGAGAATTGTGGGAAAAGAACTCAAGTTTTTGAGCAAAAATATTCGCCAATTGGTGGGGTCTGGCCATCCTACACTAGATAGGGTGGCCAAATACTACACCAAGAGCGAGGGAAAACATATGCGCCCCATGCTGGTGTTGCTGATGTCCCAGGCGACGGCGTTGACGCCTCGAAATGGCCGTGCGACTTCGGCGACTTCTAACACCGTGAACGAGTCCATTAGCTCCTCCACCGTGCTCGCCGATACGAACCCTGATCTTAACCCGCTTGTATCGTCTACTGAAGGTCAATACAACTTTACCGGCGACGAGAACATCCTGCCTACCCAACGACGGCTGGCCGAAATCACCGAATTGATCCATACCGCATCGCTTCTTCACGACGACGTCATTGACAATGCGGTCACTCGTCGGTCCTCCAGTTCCGCGAACCTGCAGTTCGGAAACAAAATGGCGGTGCTGGCCGGAGATTTCCTATTGGGCCGGGCTTCCGTCGCTCTGGCGCGCCTGAGAGACCCGGAGGTGACGGAGTTGCTGGCCACCGTGATCGCCAACCTTGTCGAGGGAGAGTTCATGCAACTGAAGAACACGGCCGCCGACGAGAAACACCCGGTTTTCACCGACGAAACCATCTCGTACTACCTGCAAAAGACATACTTGAAGACGGCCAGCTTGATCAGCAAGTCGTGCCGTGCGGCCGCTCTGCTGGGTGACGGATCGCCCGAGGTGGTCGAGTCCGCGTACTCGTACGGACGGAACCTGGGTCTGGCCTTCCAGCTTGTGGATGACATGTTGGATTACTCGATCAGCGACGCCGAGCTGGGCAAACCTGCCGGAGCGGATCTAGAGCTGGGACTTGCAACCGCGCCGCTTCTGTTCGCCTGGAAGGAGAACCCCGAGTTGGGCTCGATGGTTGGCCGCAAGTTCAGCCGGGAGGGCGATGTGCAACGGGTAAGTTTTGACCCTGACTGTCTTGAATAGCATGGTCGATGCATGAAATTACGGGAGGCTAATCTAGTGCGCTCCTTGTTTAGGCCCGTGAACTCGTGTATCAGAGCGACGGCGTGGGCAAGACGCGCGCCCTGGCCCAGGACTACGCCGATAAGGCCGTTGCAGCCATCAGCGGATTCCCCGATAGCGAAGCGAAGGCCGGTCTCATGCAGATGTGCGAGAAGACGATGAACCGACGGAAGTAAACTCGACTCGACGAAGTGCCTGACCATATGCGAAACCACCATCAAAGACGGATACCGCATCAGGATCCATGGATATTATCATCCGAGTGAGAAACATCTCTCCTCTATTGACACTTTTTGCTTCGAACGATGCCAATGTACCACCACTATTTTCTACTTGTACCATTGTATTCGCGCCAGTTTGTGCCTGTGTTTACTTTCCCTTATTACGTTGACCCTGTTCAATGTCCGATAGTTATGGTTTGTGTCGGGATGGATGACTGGGAATTCTTGTTTCCATTTCTTTTTTCTTTTTCTTTTCTTTCTTCTCTCTCTCATCAAGGGTATAGAAGTCCGAGGTGCAATTGCGATTTCGCGATAAACAGCTCAGTCTGGGTGTACATAGTCTAGAAAGGAGAGCTACCTACACAGTGTGTGCTATAGAGGAACTACCTATAGAAAAGGGATGAATCATGAATTGCCAACGGGTTTCAAACAGAGTACCTGGTGGGTACCTCCGCGGTACGGCCGAGGCTGCTGTCCACCTTGAAGGACGGTATGGTAAACTATGATACGTGATGGTACAGGGCGGTCAGGGTCAGAAACCGGCGGGACGATGTTCCTCCGGTCCGGAAATGACGGATGGTTCGGCAGCGACATGAAATCATTGGGCGGTCTCATCGGAGGTACGAACGGGGTACTTCCAGGTACTTGACCAGACCTGCTGTTGCTGCTGCTGCACAAGACCCCGTCATCCTTACCTCCCTTCTCCTTCTCCTTCTCTCTCTCTATCTCTCTCCGTCTCTCTGAAGAGCTGGTCTCATCTGGTGCTGTACTCGAGCTGGAACTTCCCACTTGCTCATTATCTATCTGCCTTCCCTACTGCGGAGTACACCGTACATCTACCTACCAACCAAACCAACCAACCAACCTCCTGCTTTGTCTCACCCTCCTTCCCTCCAGGATGGGCCTTTCGTTGCTGCACCTTTGATCCGACCACTTCCCAATGGGTTTGCTCGCCAAGTTTTTGTTCGTCTACATCCTTGGGGGACTCACCTTCATCCCGCTCGTCCTGCTCCTCCTCTTCCTCCATGCGTACTTGACCCTCCGATCCCCCTCACCGCCGGCCGACAAGCCATGCGATCTGCCACTCGACCCCCTTCGGCGTCCCACCGACGACCAGTTCAGTCTCAAGTCCGGCACCGATGAATTGGCCGACAAATTCCATCGCACCCACGAGCCCGACGTCGCGGCCGGATACTTCGCCGTCTGTCGTGAATATGTGCCTGGTGGAGTCAATGGAAAGCCTCCCGAGCGAACCACGCCGGCGGGCGAGGTGATCGCCGCGGAGAGCCCCAGCGTCTACCAAACTATGTACCGGAGTCTATTCGACCGCAAGCAAACCCCCACCATCGAGCCATCTAAAGCGAACGGGAGAAACGGGAAACGGGCGCGGAATGTCTTCTTTATTGTCTTGCGGTATGCTTCCTCTCCCTTCTGTTCTTGCCACAATCCTGGGTTTGGCTGATAAGCGCCGCCATACTTACAGGCACGGCCACTTGATGCTGTATGACGATGAACACCAGGTGGAGGTGCGCTATGTCATCTCCCTCGCCCATCACGACGTGAGTATCTACGGCGGAGAGGGGGAGATCCAGGAGGGGGAGTTGTGGCTGAAGAGGAATGCCATCTCACTCACGCGACGGCTGGAATCGCTGGCAGACCTCGGCGGACCGACCCCTCCGTTCTACCTCTTCTCCGAGAACCTGTCGGAGAAGGAGGATTTCTATTTCGCCATGCTTCAGAATCAGGCCCGCATGGGGAACTCGTCGGACGGTCCGCCCAAGTATCAATCCTTCGAAACGAAGCACATCGTTGCCCTGGTTCAGCGGTTGCATTCCTCCGAGGAACAGCTGCAGACTCGGTGGATCAACGCCGTGTTGGGTCGATTGTTTCTGGCAATGTACAAGACACCTGAAATGGAGGAGTTTGTTCGAAAGAAGATCACGAAAAAGATCTCCCGAGTCAACAAACCGAATTTCATCAGCCGGATCGCCCTGCAACGGATCGACATGGGCGAAGGAGCCCCTTTCATCATCAACCCGAGGCTGAAGGACTTGACGGTCGACGGCAATTGCTGCGTGGAAACCGACGTCCAGTATACGGGCAATTTCCGCGTGGAAATCTCCGCCACCGTGCGCATCGACCTGGGCCAACGGTTCAAGGCCAGGGAGGTCGACATCGTTCTGGCTGTCGTGCTGAAAAAGCTTGAGGGCCACCTGTTGATTCGCTTCAAGCCCCCGCCCAGCAACCGTGCCTGGATTTCGTTCGAGTCCATGCCGAACATGGTGATGGACATTGAGCCCATCGTCAGCTCGAAGCAGATCACGTACGGCATCATTTTGCGTACGATCGAGAGCCGGATCCGGGAGGTGGTCGCAGAGAGTATCGTTCAACCTTTCTGGGACGACGTGCCGTTCTTGGATACCTTGTCGCAGCGTTTCCGTGGCGGAATTTGGCAGCGGGACATCCCCAAGCCCGAGACCAAGACAGATATCCCGGATGAATCTGGCGAACAGCCTCAAGAAACAACCGGCCCCAAGGAGGATTCGATCGACGTGCTGAAATCAAAGGACGAGCGTACAATGAGTGCACCTGCACTTGCCGAGCCCGTGTCTTCCGAGTCTTTGAAATCTCGCAAGGGCTCCAAAGGGTCCATAAAGGAAAACATGGGTCACCATACTACCAGCGCTTTGTCTTCCGCCTTCGAGAAACCTGGCGGTTCCCCTCCCCGTGTGATTCGATCCCAGACCTTCTCCCATGCTGCCGACCCGGTACTCACGGCGGACAACGTGAACATCGACAAAGCTTCGTACGACGGTAAGAACGACGAGAAAAGTAGCGCCACCAGTACCATGATCGAAATTTCCAGCCGGTCTCCACCGTCCTCGCCGACCAGGACGCCCGGCGGTTCGCCGCCTGCGGACAGCCAACTTGGGCCGGACGGCGCTGCTGCACAGAGCCGGGATCCGTCGATCGTCGAATCCATCGAGAGCGTGGGGGAACTCAGCAATGACTCGCCCCGGCGGTCTTCCTCCATTCAGCACAAAGCGAGCGATTCATCCCTGAACCTCAAGGGTTCCGGCGGCAGCTCCACTGCATCCTTGAATAATAGTAGTAAAGCGCGACGACGCACCACCTTCGAGACCCTGACCAAATCAATTACGTCTGCATCCTCGGACAACAAGGGTCCGGGATCGATATCGATCGGAACGGCAACTTCTGTGGCCAAGAAATGGGGCTGGAACATGTTTGGCAAGAACGAACAGAATAACCAACCCGAGGCGCCTCGTCCTGCGGGCACCCCGGAGGAACCGATCGGGCGCGGCCATCCTCTCCCTCCTCCAGGAACTCCGCTGCCACCCCCCGCGAGGTTTGCCTTCAAGAGGAATACCTCTGCAGCGCCGAAGCGCAAACCTGTACATCTCGACAGCTCGCACGGGTCGACCGAAAACGGGCACAAAAGGCCCGTCCCCAAGCCACCTTTACCCCCCCGACGCAAGCCGGTGTTCAACCCCGAAGACGGCGACAACGCTCCGGATGAGCTGCTGGTTGTCGAGGCTCCCTACGATTCGACACCTAATAGTCCAGCCGTCGACGTGACTCCCGAAATAGACCTGCCCGAGCCGAAGAAGGAGCATTCGCCCTCGTCGGAGAAGCCGCAGACCGATGCTCCGAGTGTCGAGAGACATGAGCGGGAAACAGAAGATTATAACTCGCTAGGTCATGGGAAACATGGCATGGAGATCCTCTCGGCCACCGATGGGATTCTTCCGTGACGGAGACGATGAAAGACGTGGGGGTTGAAGGCTTTATGGAGTATATAGAAAGGGGCAAGTCGGTGTTCTAGTCGTCTTGAATATTTTCTTTTTGCGAACTGGCCGTGATATCCTGACAGAACAGACAGATTTATTTGGAGCGGGCGTTTGAGAATTGCGATATTGGCTCTAATGGGATAAATCAGATTCAGACATTTTACCCATTTTTGAGGTTCTTGTAGATTGATGCTGTAGTTACTACCCAGAATGTAGATCCGGTAACTATATAATCCGCTGGAGGGAGCACCGTGTTTTCCGGAGAATTGTGCGGGATTTGTGCCAGATACTCGCATGATCGGCGACTGGAGCTTTTGCAGATTGACGACGCAAGCCCAGCAACGACGCAAGATCATTTGTGGGCTCGAAGCCAGCTGCCTAACGAGATGACGACCCAAAGAACCCAAAGGGCGTTCGATCAGGAGGCGGTGCCAAGACCTTTGGATGGGCCCTGCAGGCGTCAGCTTTCCCGCCAAACGTCATGCCCTCCTCCTCCCTCTTTCCCCCCTCCCCATCACGCCTCTCTTTACTCTCGTTTGTCGTGTCTCCTCCCTATCCACTCCTTTCCCTTTCATCGGTCCGTCCGTGTCCTCTTCCTCGGACTCTCTTGAATTGCGCCGTCCATATTCGGGTCCACCGGCTCCCGCCGCACACTCCCCTGATCCTCGTCGGCAGCGAGTTCGCCTGCAGCCGCCAAGATGAGTCGGTACGTTTGCATCTACAGCTGGAGGAGGAATCGCCCGGGGAAACAAACACATCGGAATAGACTACTGACTTGCGGGGGGATAGAACGGAGGCCGATTTGGCGATTAACATTCGCAAAGCCACCAGTATCGGTAAGTTGTGTCCCCGTCAAAACACATGGCCCGTTGGACGACGTTAAATTTCGCGCGATTTATGAACTGACCCTGATTTGCAATTCTAGAGGAAACCGCTCCCAAACGTACGCATTGCGCTTCCCTTCCCGAATACTCGCTCTACCATCCCCCCTCCCTCTCCGTTTTGGTCGACGCGATTCGAGTCTCCGTTGGATTGACGGCCCGCTGATTCCGTTTCGTCCGCAGGTAAACATGTTCGGAGCTGTATCGTGTATACATGGGACCACAAGTCCTCCGCCGCGTTCTGGGCGGGCATGAAAGTGTAGGTGGCTGCTGGAATGGCATGATTTGGTGGTAGCTGACCCATGTTTAAAATCGTCTAGCCAGCCTGTCCTCGCCGACGAAGTCCAGACCTATAAAGCGCTCATCACAATACATAAGGTTTTGCAGGAGGGACATCCGGCGGTGGTTCGTGAGGCCCAGCAGCATGTCAATTGGGTGGACAGCTTGATGCGCGGTGTCGGAGGAGATGGTATTCGCGGTATGTCGAGCGGGAGTTCAGGGGAACAAGCCGGTGGCTGTGGTGTTGGTTATAATGGGGTTGACTGCTGACTGGGGTAATAGGATATGGTCCTTTGATTCGCGAATACGTCTTTTTCCTCGAGTCCAAGCTGGCGTTCCATCGCAACCATCCCGAGTTCAATGGTATGAAATCCATGTGCTTGACGTGCCGGATACTTGCTGAGGAGTTATAGGTCTGTTCGAGTACGAGGAGTATATTAGTTTGAAGACGATCAACGATCCGAATGAGGGGTACGTGTGCTATTCCAGCCTCTGCTGGATAACTGGTTTGGCTAATAGGGGGTTAGTTACGAGACGATTACCGACCTCATGACTCTGCAGGATCAGATCGATGCGTTCCAGAAGTTGATCTTCTCGCATTTCCAGTCGGGAACGAACAACGAGTGCCGGATCTCGTCGCTGGTGCCGCTGGTGCAAGAGAGCTATGGTATCTACAAGTTCATTACGAGCATGCTGCGCGCCATGCATACAAGTACGCACCACGATTGCTGTGAGGATGGGTCTCGGATGCTAACGGTTGGATCTGTGTAGCGACTGGCGATGCCGAGGCCCTGGAGCCTCTCCGAGGCCGCTACGATGCCCAGCATCACCGCCTGGTTCGGTTTTACTACGAATGCTCGAACTTGCGCTACTTGACCAGCCTGATCACGATCCCCAAGTTGCCCCAGGACCCTCCCAACTTGCTTGGCGACGACGAAGAACGGCCGGCTCTACCCAAGCGACCTACCAGGGAGATCGAGGCCGAACCCACTCCGCCACCGAAGGTCGCCGCCGAACCCGAGCCGATCAGCGACTTCTGGACCACCGAGGCCAAGCGCCAGCAGGAGGAGTTCGAAGCGGAGCAGCGACGCCTGCAGCAGCAGTGGGAGGAACAACAACGCCAGCAGATCCTGGCGCAGCAGCAAGCTCAGAATGACTTTGATGAGCAGCAACGTCTCCAGGCCGAGCAGGCCCGGATTGCGCAGGAGCAGCTGTTGCGCGACCAGTTCAGCACTCAGACCCAGGGTCGGCTGGCGGAGCTTGAGCAGGAGAACCTGAACGCAAGGGCGCAATTCGAACGCGACCAGCTGATGCTGCAGCAATACGATCGCCGCGTGAAGGACCTGGAGGAGCAGATGAACCAGTTGACCTCGAACCTGAACATGCAGAACGCCTCCCGAGACGACCAGATCCGGTCGTTGCAGGAGCAAGTCAACACCTGGCGGTCCAAGTACGAAGCCCTGGCCAAGCTTTATTCGCAGCTGCGCCAGGAGCACCTGGACCTCCTGCAGACGACTAAGAGCCTGAAGATCAAGGCCGCGTCGGCGCACGAGGCGATCGAGCGGCGCGAGAAGCTGGAGCGCGAGCTCAAGACCAAGAACCTCGAGCTTGCGGACATGATCCGCGAACGAGACCGTGCCCTGCATGACCGGGATCGTCTGACCGGCAACAACAAGGAGGAGGTGGAGAAGGTCAAGCGCGAGCTTCGCTTTGCGCTCGAGCGGGCCGAAAACGCCGAACGCGCCAAGGGCACGGAGATCTCTACCTTGTTGTCGAAGTATAACCGGGAGATGGCGGACTTGGAAGAAGCGCTGAGGGTAAGCATTCGATTGGGATGATGAGATATCTGGTGCTGACAATACTTTAGAACAAGAACCGCGCCCTCGAGGAGTATAATAGCAAGAACTCCGAACGCCAGGGCGACCAGGACGTGGCGCTTCGCGAGAAGGACGAGGAGATTGAGGTCTACAAATCGGGAATGGAACAGGCTCTGATGGAGCTTGAGGAGTTGAAGCTGGTACGTTGTGATAGAAGAATAATTTTATTTTCTCTCCAAAAGCTAACTGGACTAGAACCAAGGCGATGCCGACAACGAACTGGACGACCAGATCGATGCCGTTCTGCACAGCACAGTATCGAAGATCACCGACATCATCGACTCCGTGCTCCAGACCGGTGTGCAACGTGTGGACGACGCGCTCTACGAGCTGGACTCCTCCAACCAGGCCGGAAACCAGAACGCCTCGCCCCCCTACGTGCTCTCGCAGATCGAAAAGGCGTCCGCCTCGGCGACGGAGTTCTCCACGGCCTTCAACAATTTCATCGCGGACGGCCCCAACAGCACCCACGCCGAGATCATTCGGACCGTCTCCGTGTTCTCGGGGGCGGTGGCCGACGTGCTCAGCAACACCAAGGGATTGACTCGGTTCGCCAACGACGACAAGAGTGCCGACCTACTGACCAACGGTGCGCGCAAGTCCGCCCAGGCGACGGTGCGCTTCTTCCGGGGGCTCCAGTCGTTCCGGTTGGAGGGCCTGGAGGCGCTACAGAAGACGGACGTGGTCATCAACAACAACCTGGAGGTGCAGCGGGACCTGCAGAGTCTGTCGAAGCAGGTGGAGGCGTTCGCGCCCAAGAGCAGCAAGCTAACGACGAACGGCGACCTGGGCGACCTGGTGGACAAGGAACTGCTCAAGGCGGCCGATGCCATCGACGCGGCGGCGCAGCGATTGGCCAAACTGAAGAACAAGCCGCGTGACGGATACTCGACGTACGAGCTGCGCATCCACGATTGGATCCTGGAGGCGGCGATCGCGGTGACCAACGCCATCGCGGAGCTGATCAAGGCCGCCACCGACTCGCAGCAGGAGATCGTACGCGAGGGGCGGGGTAGCTCGTCGCGCACGGCGTTCTACAAGAAGAACAACCGCTGGACGGAGGGCTTGGTCTCGGCTGCAAAGGCCGTGGCAACATCGACCAACACGTTGATCGAGACGGCGGACGGGGTGATCTCCGGGCGCAACTCGCCGGAGCAGTTGATCGTGGCCAGTAACGACGTGGCGGCCAGCACGGCGCAGCTGGTGGCGGCCAGTCGCGTCAAGGCAACGTTCATGAGCAAGACGCAGGACCGCCTGGAGACGGCCAGTAAGGCCGTGGGGGCGGCGTGCCGGGCTCTCGTACGACAGGTGCAGGATATCATTCGGGAGAAGAACCAGGATGAGACGGAAGCGGTCGACTATTCCAAGCTAAGCTCGCACGAGTTCAAGGTCCAGGAGATGGAGCAGCAGGTAAGGTTTTCCCTTCAATATTTTGCTTTTCCGGGGTTCAATGTTGTCGCCTATTGGTCCCCGGAAGAAGAGCATTTCTTTGTTTCTTTTTTGAATGGAACCGTTAGTCTAACGCCACCGATAGGTCGAAATCCTCCAACTGGAGAATGGTCTCGCACGGGCCCGGCAGCGTCTGGGTGAGATGCGTAAGATTTCGTACCAGGAAGAGTAAGGGCGAACCGTTCGGTCAGGGGGTCTGGTGTCCATGGATTTGATGGATATCAGGAGGAAATAATCCGGCACACTCACACATACCCTCCCCCTTTGGTGTTTCTTGTTCTTGCCTTCCAGTCCGTCTCTCTCATTTCATTTTCTTTTCCTTTTTCTCAGGCGATCAATTATCTTGAGGGTCTTGTTCTATTTCATATTCCTAGTTCTCCCTCTCATCCATCCATCTAGCTAGCCTTTTATTTCTTTTCTTTTTTCTTTCCATTTCATTTCCTCCCTTCTTGTACCCATCGCCTATAACTAACTAGCTGAATGAAACTCCCCATTGGATATATAGAATGGACTAGTTCTCCGATCTAGTTTAGAGCCATGACCAGCTAGACATACAGAGAAAGAGAGAAATAAAGAAAGACAGGAGAAAACCATCGGAACTATCTTCCTCGACATACCCCCCACATGCATGAACCATGTCCGTCCATAGGTCTAGTAACTGAAGCCAAGAGAAGGACTAGACCCGTCTGTTGACTTTAGTGTAAGCTAAGCCACAGCCACATGTCAGCACTACTGACGCTGTTTGTACTACGGTGGAGATGATATCCAATGATGCAAAGATGTATATGTAGAGAGAGAAAGAGACAATGACTCTACCCCCGGACCCAAACCCAATCTATCCATAGATCCTGACCCTGATCCTGATCCTCATCCCGACCTGCATTTCGACCGGGACCTCGAATTTGGGTGGGAGGCTAATTCGCATCGCTGAGAGTATTCTACTTATGTATCTAGCTCAACCCGGTGTATGTACCTCTCTATCTGTCTGGGCTTTATAAGATCTTCAATGGAAAGAAATGCGGCGTCAAGTGTGCGTTGGTCTTGAAGGAAAGGATCTTGTCCTACATTGCCTGTCTCTGGGCAGATTGTAAATTGTACGTAGAACGAAACTTGAAGAGTAGAATAACTAGGTAAGTGGGATGGATGGTGGAACATGTAGATAGGTAGGATAGAATCCAGAATCTAGAATCATCTCTAAGTATGTAAGTATGAATATCTAACAAATCAATTTGATAACTTGAACTATGTACCTTGCATACCTAGACAAGTGATATCTGCAAGCGCATTGAAAGAAAGAAAGGAAAGAAAGTCCGCAGGTTCCCGTCCGTGTCACCGTCCGTATCTTGGCGGAGGGTTGACCGTTGATCTTGTTTCTTTGTTTGGATGGATTGTGGTGACGTCGTCGTCCTTTTGGTTTTCCGTCCCGTGGGTCAAAACAGTGTGGAGTGTGGAGTGTGGAGATTTGGTTTCCGCAAGCAGGGTGGGCTGCGTGGTTCTTTGTTCTACCTATGTTCTGTGTCCTATGTCTCCGGGTTAGTTAGATACTGTGACCGTGGGTTAACTAACTGGGTGTAGCTTGTTTGGTTTGAGGATGGTCTGGGGGATTTTCTGGGGTGGACTTATCTGGTCTGGGCTGCGGTTGGTTTGTTTTGGGGTTTGATGGATGTGTAGTACCTAGTAGTAGTAGTAGTAGTAGTAGTAGTAGTAGTAGTAGTAGTAGTAGTAGTAGTTGTTGTTGTTGTTGTTGTTGTTGTTTTTGTGATAGGTGGATAGATGCGGTCTAGGTCCTTCGAGAGACTTGGTTCGTGTACGTTCCTTTGTTCTGTGAGATTCAGATTTATAGGCTGAGTCGATTGGCAGGTAGGCAGGTACGACACTAGATAGACAGGGATGATGGATAAACGTAGTATAGCGAGTTGTATGCGCATCGGAGTCGAGACTCGCAATTCTGGATTTCGAATTCCGGACCCCGCATCCTTGACTTTCGACACTCGGTCCAGCCTCGATTCGACGCTAGGACTAACACTGGATAGACTAGACTAGTCTAAACAAGAGGGAGAATCAGGGGATCAGGTTATTTTGGGCCTAGGGGCTGAAGAAAGACATGCTGGTTAGCCGGTTCCATCCATGACTGATTGGTACGTTCCTCGGCCGGGGGCTGTTCTTAGCTTAGTTCTTGGTATGGTTGTGTTCGCAGTTCTTGGAGTCTCAGTCTTGGGTCTGTTAGGTTGGTTTTGGTTTAGCGTGTCGGATACTGGTCTTACAGACAGGGTCTTTCTGCAAGGTCCGTTCTGTCTGGCTTGACGGGTCTGTGTTTATTGGTTTATCTTCTGCTTGGTCTGGATGTTTGTGTCGCTGGTTGTCTGGGATATGCGGTATTGGATATGATATGATAGGATGGCGTGGATAGCAGGACCCTGTCTAGCTTTGTGATCGAGGAGATATGCGTTTCTAGAATCTAGAAAGGAGAAAGTCAGTTAAATTACTCGTGAGAGATTCTGACTCGCTCGCTGATTCGCTCACGAAAGAGAGAAAGAGACGTAAAAAGAGATAAAAAGAACTTACCTTTTTTATCTTGATCCTGTAATCTAGACGCGAGCTTCTTTTTCCGTTCGTTCATTTTTTTCGATTTGCCTGTTCGAGAACGGAAATACAGATAGAATAACAAGCAAATACAGGATAACGGTAGATTTAATAGGAGCCATGTATCGCATCCCACTAGTACCCAGCATCCAATCGATAAGGACAGGACGAGACGAAGGTCATCAACACACACGAAAGACAGGGAAGAGGGTAAAAGTAAAATACAAAGGAAATTTACTTACGCCGTTCAGCGCGCGGCCTTAGCCATCGTCAGCCACATCCAGGTTCCAGCATTGTATCGTGAGTTCGTCAGCCAGTCGAGTCTATCTGTCAGGTCCCTCGGAGTGTTCAGAAGCCAAGAAAGAGAATCGTTTATGCAAAAAGGTTTTTTTTTTTTCTCTTTTGAATTGGTTTGGCATGTGAGTTAGATAGATATATGTCCTCCTTTTTTAGTATTAATTTTTTAGATCAACATTTTAGGTTCGCTGGCCTGTGTCTGTCCTTACGAGCTTCATCCTTCGCTTTTATTGTATGTAAAGTGGCTTCTTTGGAAAAATCCTATTCTGGGCGTCCACATGTAGAAGACAGAAAGTAGAAGACAGAAAACAGAAAACAGTAATACAGTAAATAGTACCCCGAAATAAATTCTTCCTTTTAAACTTCCTAGTTAAACTCTTCTCCAGATAGAGACAAATTCCTGTGAAAAAAATTGCTTCCCCAGACAAAGAAAAACCAGAAGTTTTGATTTCCGAAAGACCTCGACAATAGAACAGAACAGTAAAAGAAAAAAACTCTAGATCGAGTTTTTTAGTTTTCGCTTGGCAAGACTGTCCTTCTAGATAGATCGTTTTGTCATTTGTACTGAGTTCCGAACTTAAATAATATCGTTTCAAACAGCCTGTATAGAAGAAACAGTACTGTAACGATATCTTTGCTCGACAGTATCAAAGAATAGAAAAATATTTTAGAAACGAAATAACACTTATTTCGTCAAAAGCGAAAATAAAAATAAGGAAACAGGCGAAAAATAAAGAAAATACAACAAAATAATTAAACTCAGATAAAAGTCAGAAAATAAGCCTAAAAAGGTAAGAGTACAGCAAGAAGTGTTGATTTAACACTAATGTTTACGGGCTTATTACTATTGCCAGATGAACACTCGAGGTCAGAACGTCGTCTTGAGGGACACAAGTCAGTCGGATGACAATCCCACGCTGGTCCAGAGAAAGACGTGCTGCATTGTAGATAGATAGGGTCGAATGCGCACACCGAGCGAATAGGGAACAAGAATAAGACACAGAACTTGAAGGAATTGGAGCGAGAAACCATTTGTACCGAGAAACGCAGAAGAGAGAATAAAAAAAAAGAAATCTGATCGCTATGCATCGCTGGCATGCTCCCGTAGACCGTGTCATGATGAAGGTCTTTGTCATGCTGGACAACTGTAATCGTGCTGTATACTCATGAGGCCGTGGGGAGTAAGTGGTATCAAAAGAAACAACCGCCATATTGTGCAATGAAAAGATTTGAATTTATTTGGGGAGTTAAGGCAGGGGAGGAGGATCTTTCGTGATATGAGTTGAGATAACCGCAATCGTTGCTTAGATGTCGGCCAAGTTGTCGAATTGTAAAGCCTTGAAAGCAGGATCGAACGGACACACCTGTCCTCGAAGGGTTGGCTCGAAAAGAAACAAATTATCTTCATAAATGTCTGGAAGATTGAAGTCGTCGAGATCAAGATTGAAATTCGGTTGAGCCATCGGCTCTTGTCCAGCCCCGTGAATGTTAATGCTTTCGGGATCGACAGCATCTTCCATGGAAAACCCAATAGGCTCGTCAGAAGTCACAGTCAAATCACCATCATCAGTGGCTATTTCTTCATCACGCTCATTGGGAATCAATCCCGTACCAAAGTTCGACTGGACGACATCGACAACAACGGTATCATTGGCACTGATTTGAATGTTATCATTCTGATGGAAGATCAAGTTTGGCTGAGCAGCAAATGCCATGACAGGAGCATGGCCACGACCATCCCTATTTCTGCGATTTCCAGCAGTGACATAGTCATTTTCATAACAATTATTGACAATGTCATCAACAGAATAGTTAGTTGCTACGTCGACTTCGTTGATATTTGGATTCCCGACACGAGCCATGGTGTATTGCTGTTGGTCATCAACTGAAAGTTGCCAGCCCATGGCGTCAAGGTAGCGACCGGGAGGAATGATGCCAATAAAACCAGCATTCAGGCCCAGGAAGGTTTCCAAAGTGACCTCGTCTTCATGATCATCACGAACGATAGAGTATGCTCTTGCAAGGATTGCCCATTTGGCTTTGAACTGGTCATTTTGCCACAGGAATCGAAGGATGCCCGACTTTGTCTTCTGAGTCAAATCCGGAAACATGGTGGAGTAATAGCCTTATTCTATTAGCTCATGGATTTTTTTCAAAGAGTAGTGTTATATCCTCTTACTTCTAAATGCAATGAAACTGTTGAGAGGTCTTCGCCTTCCTTCGGGGGCCCGTCTTCCTCGCGCTGGCTGAGTACGTGGCTCTGGATCAGCTGGGACCACGGCACCACGACGGTTGTCGGAAGTCATCTCAGAACGAGTACGATTATTTCCATTGCGGCGTACAAACTGGTTGTTTTGAGGAGAGCGGGCGTCTCGAATGTACTTCAATAGTTCCTCGAGATGGTTTGGGGGAATTGTCATCAGGAAAGCATTGAATGCAGCCTGAAGGGGGTGGATTCCAGCATCCATTTTGAGAGTAAGAGAGGATGGCCTGGATAGAAAAGAGGGTGAGGATTGATATCTTTCAGGCGAGTTCAGAGGAAAGCTGGCTGAGTCAATGAAGACGATGGGGATGGTGTGTGGGGTGATTTGGGGAGAATAAAGAGGTTGAAGAAGCAGAAAGGAAAGAAGGACTGAAAAATAAAACAAATGTCTTCAACTGTTTTTTCGGCAGAGACAAAGGTAAGTTGCATGTCCCAGATTGGGTCTGTGGGAGGCTGGTAAGACAAAGAAGTGCCTTTATCTGCCACTAAGACCTGCGACAACCCATTCACTCATATTCTGTGTGTACCTTACAAGTTACAGAACCACAGGTTGTCAAGAGGCAAGATCATGGCCAATGAAACTTCATGCATTTTACTTACTGAGGATATCCGGGTTAGTGTATGAAGTGAAGGAAAAGACTCATACAGTTGAACATGCCCCTGTATGTTAAAGGTCGGTAGTGTTGTTACAAGCCTATTTAATATTGTTCACCCGGCACAATGTAGGACTTGCAGGACCTGAAACCGTTTTCTAAGAAAGATAAGACCACTTCTATCTAGTATTTGGCTGGGGACAATTCTTCAGCCTTAGTGAACAATGGAAAGTGAATGCGAGGAAGTGAAGATGCAATTCCGTCAGCAAGCTGAAGATCTGAAGCGAAAGTACGCTGACGAGCACCTGGACTACCACTACTCCCCTCGCAAGCCCTCCGAAAGAAAATGCCGTACCTCGTCGCGTCAACACAGGAAGATCAGCCTATCCGCCAAATCCCCCAAGTCCCTTATGTCGGCTAACGAAGCGTCGGACGCTTCGACTCCCGGAATATATACTGAAATAGAGATAATTATGGTTATACCTATGCCTGCGGACGATAATCTAGCCGGTATCGATATGCTCATGCCGGAGCAGCCGTTCGAGTTCGACCACGAGGCTTTCGACACCCTGCTCCAGCAGGTGCAGGAGGACTATAGCCGGGCCAAATCCTTTTTCTGAGTGCCATGCTGGTGAAGGTAATGTTGGATGTTTTTTTGGATTAGGGACTAGTCTCTCTATTTTTCTCTTTCTGTTTTCGTCTGTGTATTTTTCTTCTTTCTTTCTTGGGTTGCTTGGTTTGTTTGGCTTGAGGGAGGGAGATTGTTAAGTGCCTGTGTTAGCTTGTGTTAGTGGCATGTAGATAGAACTTGCTGCCTCCTCGGTAATTGTATTTCTCCTTCTTTGCTGAAAGGAGGATCCATATTATTCGAATGTATTCCCCTAAAGATTATAGGTACATCTTGTATATCATCCGGGTATCACACCCATCCATCCACTAATCCACATAATACCAACACCAATACCAACAATACCAACAACACATTCTACGGATTCCAATCACTTGCCCACATAAAAGTCGGACACCGCCACTGCGACCCCTTCTCTTTATTCCCGCTCGGCCCTAGCGGTCTCGGACAGATCCAGAACGCCCGTCCGCAATTAATTCCCGGTTTCTTGGTTGTCATGCGGATGCACTCTTCTTGGTGTCCTTCGCATGCTGGGGGGCGTTTCTTAGTGAAGAGTTTCGTCCAGTCTTCTTTGCTGGTGATAGGGTCAATTATCGTATCAGTTTCGCAGTCCGGAGTTGAGTCAGCGTCTTGGGATAATAGTTGAGGTAAAGGTTGTGATTGTGATTGAGAGGGTAGGTAAGTTTTAGACGCTTGAGAGAGAGAAGATAGGTTAGGTGTAATCTTGGACTTAATCGAGTTAGAGGAATCTGGTTTTGGTTTGAAGAAACCCTTGAGGGTTTTCTGGCCCGTGGTAGGTGGTGCGGGCGTAGATGTTAAGATAGACTTAGTGCGTTTAACGGGCGGAGAGAGATCAGGTCTTTCAGTGCGTTTACGGACGGTACCTTTTGGTGCCTGTTGGGATTGGTCAGGTACTGAAGTTGTAAGAGTGTTGTTAGGAGGTTCAGTAGATGCAGCTAATATTGATGGCGTAATAAGTTTCGGGACAGCACTGGGCTTCTGTGTAAACATGTCCTTGATGTTTCTTCGCTTGTTGAACTCTGGGATCAGTCGCCCGGAAAGAGGGAGAAGGAGCTTAGTGGAGTATTCGCTCTGGCGCTCTCCGTGATAGAATACGCCCGGGGGGTTCATGAGATCGCGGATATTGACCTCGGTATCTTCGAGGGGGACAGAATCTTTAAAGACAGCGTAAACTGGACAATGATCAGATCCCTAGTTGCTATCGTTAGCCAGTTTAATACCTAGTATTAGATAAAAACCTACCATCAGTCCTTCTTGGATATTCGAATCGCAGAACCACTCTTGCATGTCTAAACTGGACAGAACGTAATCGATCCTTGATCCGTAATTTCCTGGTCGCGCATTGATCCGCTGCTCCCAGCAGGTGTACATGCCCTGCCTATCTGGGTGAAACGAGCGACAAATATCATGCAGAACGGGCTGTTCTCGGTTGTTATCGCGAGGACCGATTACTTTTCCGTCGGCCAGCAGCTGATTGAACAGCCGACGTGCAGGCACAGACACGAACTCGTCGTCTGTCGTTGTGCCTTTCCGAATAGCTTCAGCTGCATGTGCCGCGTCAATCTCCCCTCGGGAGATATTGATGTCGCCTGTAACGAAAACGCGTTTGCCCATTGCTACTAGGTTCCGGATGCGCGCATCGAATAGATCCAGAAAGCTATGTCGGAAAGAGTCACGCGTTTTATCCCGATTAGCCGGACAATAAATTCCGATAAGAATAAATGCTGGAAATTCTAAGATGATGCAGCGGCCTTCCGAGTCTAACGTAGTGGCGTCTAACTCGAGCTGAGAAAGTTGTTCTATAGTCGGGTATCCCCCAATCTGCTGATCCTCGGGGAGGTCTCGGAACGGAATCGACGAGTTGGGCGGACAAAGCATACCAGTAAGACCTTCTTCGGCGCGGATGGGAGAACAGGTTGCATTGCGAGTGTAAATGACCACTCCGGAGTAGCCTGTCCTAGTTAGTTGACTTCGGCAAACAGGCAAGGTGAAGGACAGACCTTTTTTGATGCGTGGAAGACTGAAGTAGCAGTCCCATCCAGGTACTAGAACCATATCATCTCGCAAATCCTTAGGTTGGATCTTGGTTTCCTGGAAGACGACGATGTCGGCCTTGAGAATGTCGAACATGGCCTACGGCAATTAGTTTGGGTAGATAGATTGAGAATACAATAGTTGGTACCTCAAAGGTGCGTTTCCCTCGCCATGGCTCATAGGAGAATGGGTTTCTAGACACTCAGCATGACGATGATTCGAATCTCGCGAGAAGACCATACCGGATCCCATTGACTGTTATGACAATACATTAGATACAGATATAGTGTGTGACGAAAGGAACGTGCTTACCGTTCCAGGTAGTAATACGAAATCCCATAGCGAAAGAATCACATCCAAAGACACATAACCTGAAGGAATCAATCGATGATAACCAATTCTTATAAACACCTTTGAGTGTTGACGCAGGATACTCCCAAACAGGAGCGCAGCATAAGGTAAAAGAACGAGACACCATGTGACCTGACATCAGGACGCTGACATAAGCCACTCGAGCAAATAGGCACAGACGGAATGAAATCACGGGGCCGCTAAACCTTCGTTAGCCGGAAAGGCGAACCTCCGACATAATCCCACTTCTCTCTCTCCTTCCCTGATCTTCTTCTGTACCGCTGCAATCAGATAACGTCTGCTCTCTCTGTATCAATCATGTTCCCTCAACGCAACATCTTTCGTTTGGCTCAACGTTCTGCGCAACAGACTCGTTTTGCTCCTGTTCGCTCTACCGTTCAGCGCCGGTTTAACAGTACCGAAGGCAGCAGCAAGTTTCCCTGGGCTGTAGATAACGAATTTAATCGCGAGCGCGAGGCTGTGCAGCATCACGCTGCTGCTACCAGTGGTATGTTTCCCTCTTCTGAGTACGATTGAGTTAAAATAAGGCTTAAAGATAGTTTTTACTATGAATTGGATACGCTGACGCAATTAACTCGTAATTTAGACCTCTGGCGCAAGCTCTCTATTTAGTACGATCCCTACCCTTCTGACTTCAGAAACCGACGCAATTGAATGCTTTCTTAAGGATCAGCGACTACGCAGATTATAATACTTACACTCTTCTAGTGCTGTCATTCCTGCCCTCGTCCTGGGTAGCCTGACCGCCTATAACCTCTGGGAGGAGCACTGGGATCACTGGGACCACATGCCCCCCCTTGAGGAGCGTACCGAGTACCCCTACCAGAACATCCGGGTGAAGAACTATCCCTGGGGAGACGGTGACAAGGTAAATTGATCTGGACTTCTAGATTTTTGAGAATATATGCTGATTATACGATGTACGCCTAGACTATCTTGTAAGTTCTATTTATGCGCTGTCGACATGCTCAGTTAATATTACAACGATGTTAAGAATGGCAAGCTAACTCTCTAACAGCTGGAATAGTACCGTCAACTATCACAACAAGGACAAGGCCACCTAAATCTGAATCCTTGATGGATAAGATTATGGCTTTCCGTCGGATAGTCGAGGCTGTTTGACCAGGGCAGAAACACATGTATTTTATCGCTGGGGTTTCGAAGATAGATGTGAAGGTGCCGTGCCGTGCTGGAAGGAAGGGAAGGGCTCAGAGACAGAAACCATAAGGGGACGGAATTGCAACAGATGAATGGAGATATCTGAACACACTATCCAACTTATTGATTTGTTTTTCTTTTGTTGGGCTAAATTTTTCTACCTCTTGGTTTGGTTGTAACCAGATTACTTGATAAACGTATTTGATATTGTAACGATGCAATTTACAGTACCAGCACCAGCATTACTTTCACTATTACTAATTGTAAATTTACTTACCGCTACACATCAAATCTTCCCTGTTTCTGCAAATCCAGGTACTTTGCAGCATAATCATTTGCTAGCATCAAGTCTCCTGTCAGATGCATGACTGTCGCCTTTTTAGCCATCATCTCGCACTGTCCCTTGATATCCTTGATCTCCTCGAACTGTTTATACGCACAGTCCAGATACTCCAGCGCGCGATTCATATACTCTTTTTTCGTTACCGCTGACGCATGTGTATTAGAAGCCTCCTGACCCCGGGCCCTTACCTTCCCAGCAACGCCCATATTTGCATCCACGAGCAACGAGTACGCTCTCGCCGCTAGATCGCAATCATTTGACTCTAAGATCTGCGGCATGACGCTCTCCACCAGTTCTGTAGTAGCTTCAAATTCTCTGAGTGCAAGCAATACGGCTGCCAGTACTATAATAGATTCCCAGAGACCCGGGAGGAGACGGGCGCGGTAGGCAATACTAGCGGCGCGCATAGCGAGGGAGAACCCGCGCTGTGACTGTCCGGTCTTTTCGAGGATAGAAGCCTTCAGACAGAGGAGTTTCACTTGAGAATTGATATCGAAATTTTCAGAGTGGAGAGACTGGGCGGTAGATTCGACGAGAGAAAGAGCGTGGGTATAATTGCCTTGGCGGATAAGGTAGTCGGTTTTTTGGAAGGCGAGAAGGAGGAAAATATCAGTGTCTGGGAGCTGAATGGCTTCGAGTTGGGAGAGGAGGGAGGTGCAGGCGGTTTTGTTGTCGCTGTTAAGGGTTATTAGTATAGGTATTTTATGTTATGTTAAGTGGGTTGGGAGAGGGGATAGGAATAGAATGACGCACCAGTATACTTGACGTTTTAGTTGTAGGAGCCCTGAGAAGAAGGTCCAGTATTGGTTGGCTTTTAAGGGTCGGAGTTTCTCGGGCGCGACCTGGTTCATAAGCGTCGAGACTTCTTTGTACCGGCCTTGTTGGGAGAGCTACATTTGAGGTTAGAAAACGTTAGGTACTAGGGGTAGGGGGAAGACACACCAGCTGGCAGCTGCGAAATGTGCTTTTGAGATAATCTTCAAATGGAGATCGAATAGCGTAGCATTCGCGGAAAATCTCGTTGCTGAGCCAGGAGAGATGCGAGACGCCTAAAATAGTAAGTAAAGGTAGCATATCTGTCAATTTAAGAAGTCCTACCGATTCGCGAACATAACGCGCCCTGTAGGAGAAGTTGCGGCCCCATCGAGTTCACAAGGTTCTTGGTGACGTTGAGATGAGAAGCCCGGACGATATTCTCGATCGAAGACGAAAGCGATTCGCCCTAGAAGCTGTTAGAACCATAGATAGAGAACGAGAGGGAAAGTAGAATATACATTTTGTAGCTCGAGCTTAGCTTCGCTCAGTAAGGTCGTACTCAATAAACTCCACATCTCGGTCTCCTTCGCCTTGGCTTTTAGGAATGCGAGCCCCTCCTTTTCGTTACCTAGCATGCCGGTATTCTGTACGTCTTTCATCTGCTCGGGGAACGCCTTGCCGAAATGATACAGCCAGCTCATGCAAAAGTTCAAGCAGTTCATATCGTGAGACTCGCGAGCGATAGATACGGCTTCCTGCATCGCAAAGACTGCCTCACTGTAGCACCCGAAATCGGCCTGGAGGATTGCCAGGTTCAGCAAGGCGTACTGGTACGAGCTGCGGTCCCGACTGTGCATCGTGTAATCGAAGTAACGATGAAGATTGTCAAAGGAGGACGGGTAGTCCCCAGCCCTCCAAGCATCAAGAAATCTAGATTTGTTAATGCCCTGCCTATTCTGCTTGTGGGGAAAGAAAACCTACCGTAGATAATATACCAGGTTCGGTAGTGTCACGCCAGACTTGATAATTTGTTCTAGCGTTATCTTCATGCCGTCGGGGACCCTCCCTCCCAGTCCTGTGATTGTTAGAAATCTAACACGAAAAAAGGCCTGTCTCACGTACTTTGCAACTCTTCAATCTGAAATTCCAACAAGCGTTCTATATCTTTTGTACTAACGTACTGTTCTCCATTCTCTTTGTCATCTTTAATATTCCCATACGCGACTCTCGCAAGGGGGCTATTAGCATCGAGTCCTAGTTCAAGAAGATTAATATCGACTGTAGCCTGTTCTTCGGCAGGATTCCTCCTTGCCCACGCCCGATACGTCAGCAATCGGTATTTAACAAATCCCTTCCACAGCCGGACGGAATCATGAAATTGCAATCTTGTGAATTCCAACTGAGCGCGTCGCACAAATACACCTAATGGCGAATTTCGCGACAGCCGCATCACGCCCGATTCCGGCGCTAGATCACTATCGCGGTCCCGCAGCTGCTCGTCGCGCGTCTTAACCAAGATGTCTGAAACATCGGAAAAGAAGACTTCCAGGGCATCGCACGAATCGATAGACCAGATCTTGCGCAAAAAGAGATCCCACACGGAGCGACCTGGGATGGATGAGGTCTGGGCCGAGAGGGCCTTTTCGAGGTCGGCAATGGACACGGAAGAGGATTGTTTTTTATCTGGGCCCGAGAACGTGGAATGCGGATTGCTCGCGTCCAGAGGACTCAGACAGGACACCAGGAAGGAGAGAACATGGATAGCGGATGAATTGGGCACGACTCCTTCGGTGTAGATGGAGACGAGACACAGTAGGGCGATTTTAGACGGGGTTAGATAGCGACTCATTGTGCCTATAGATCTTGCATTTTCTGCGCTGCAGACAGTGGAACCAGGGGTAGCTTTATTGGGGGTTAGATAACATCCGGCGGGTCCTTTGAGGAGGGGACGCGTCAAAAGAGATACCTATAAATTATTAACGAGCTGGAAGGTCAGTGGCTCTGACTCCAACAATTGCCTGGATTATCCTGAATTGATGGAAGCGATAAACAACGTTGGACGAAGGCGGTCACGCCGGCCGTTACTAGGGGCCGGCACAGAAGTCTAACAGTCCTAAACTTAACAGGAAAGGCCTCTTTCTCCCCCCAGCTACACCCAATACGGGACTACTATATTATAGACCACACTATACAGAAACTACCTAAATGCTGGCCTTCCATATCCCCGCGTATTTATATCATTGTGTATTGCATATCGGTCCTTCCCTAAGGGGCCCTGCAAAGACCATGAGCGTGACTTCTAACATACTCCCGAGTAGGGTCTGTACCAGGGCCCCAGAGGGGTTCCCGGGGGACAGCTTACCTACTATTAAGTACGTTAAACCTGTAAGTCATTCATTATACCTTTTTGGTCTGTAGCATAATGGTAAAGTCAATGTGCTGCGGCCAAAGCCTGGGTAGTTGACCCCTAAATTTGTTCAATTAATCCAATACCAAGACAGTTTTGGTGTAAATCTTGGTCGACCTTGACGGTATTAATGAAAATATCAAAAACAGGAATCAGAATCATCCGCCAAGCAAAAAAATAATCAATAATTCCCTGACTCTTTTTTCGTGAATTATCATTTCACGAAAAAAAGTTATCCACCATCACCGGATAAACTGTTCTCCCAATGTTATATTACCGGGGAAACATTTATCCTGTATCAACGCTAGTATTGATGTTTTGATGCCTGAGGCAATAAGTCAAGGCAAAAAGACCTCGTTTTTCTTCCTACATCAATCAGTTAATTCAGTATTGATCACAGCATCCTTCCATTCATTTTAGTATCAATCTGGTTACTGTGATGCATGTAGCCCCTAGAACACCTACTGCTAGCGCTCTCCCCTATCCTAGCATGTCTCTATATATTTTCAAAAGGAGTTCACTGCCCTTTCTAATCTGCACTCCCCAGTAACACTAATCCAAAAAAAGTTATGAGTTACGGGGTAGGGTCGAATGAGAAGTCTATATAGTGCTCTATATAAAAATGATACCCGATTTATACTCTGTACTAGTAGCTAAGTCCAGCATAGCAGCTCATTACTATGAGCGCTGAAGGAACTATAACTGAACCCTACAACTAGTTATCTAACTGGCATTCTTGATAATTCCCTGCAGGACAAAAATCCCACCTCCTGCTTTAGGCCATTGAATCACTATATCCCTATCTAAGATAAGCATCTGATCGAGCCCAACTTGAAACTCACGCTCTGGCAAACCAGCGATAGGCCTTTGCTTATGGGAACCTTTAAAACATTTTAATAACCCGATCTATATATTTAAGACATGGTCTATCGGTTTAACGAGAAGGATCTTCCCAGGAGCTGCTCGATATAGCGGAGGTTAGAATTCGTTTAAAACGGTTAATATTATAGTTTCGTCTTTTATCGCAGTATCATATAGGCCGCAGTGGCCGTTGATATAGTTATAGCTCGCGAGCTGTCTGTACTTAGTAAATACACTATAGCTTATATGGCATGAGCCCTACAGGTACATCATAATAAAGTAATGTGCGGCCGTATAGTTCAGGTTTCATGAGCGAAATACAACTGAGTGTTGACAGCGATTATTTATAATCTTGTAGAGTACCCTGGGGTTCCGATTTTACCGCTAGAATCAAGGGAGTATCTGCAGGGATATAGGTAACGAGCTCGAATCTGCACTCCTCTATAGTCTCTAGTTAGAGATATATAAATGGTGATGCTTAACGTCGGACACTCATGAGATATTAGATGAGTTAGCAGCATTACCCCTACTGTACTACCTGTGGGATCAGAATGTAGGACAAGAACTGTCCGCTTCAGCGCCGGGCACTCAGGAGCACCCGGTCTTCGGTCGCCATCACCCCTAGAACAGGGGCTCCGGTGGTTAACTACCTCCACAAAATCGAGCGGGGCCCACTGGACATGTGCGCGATGGGCCATGGAGAGGCAGCCCTTCTAACAGGGAAGAGGGGCGATAATTGGGGGACGCCACAGGGCCGATAAGCCCCCGGGGGACACACACCCACACCGAATCACCTGTCAACACAGACCATATACCTTCCTACATGTATACCCCGACAACATTCGGCCTGAAATCGTGCGTGAAAACGTTGAGCTGTCCGAAAATTGCTCAGAGGGGACGGTTTTTGTATGTGGTAGTCCGTGCACAGGTGGGTTTCCCATTCGGTGTTGGGGACTTGGCCTGAGGTCACTCATTCTTACACTAGTCAGTGAGGTTTTGGCCTCAGGCTTAAGGACAACCTGGACAACCTGGACAACCCCGTCCTTGCTGCGATGTCCATCCATATCTCAACTTCCATAAAATGAGATCGTCTCTGAACACCAGACAGCGGTATCGGCCGAGTTAAGCTGAGAAGTGAGAGAAGACTACGGAGGGACGGACCGGGTGGCCGGGCCCACCTGATCGGAAGGGCTCCCGATCACTGGACCTGAATGCTGGCAGCATCCATCGCGATAACAGCCCCGGACTAATTCTTCCCATACACGGACCGTCTTTTTGTTTCGGTGCGCGCACAGCTTTTGCTTTCTCCTCACCCCTCACCAGCTTGGCGTCTACGTAAGGATTTTCTTCTCTTCCGTTCGTGGCATCTCCTCACGCGGGTTGACTTGTCAATTGGGGTCAGGGTATAAAAGCCTAGCATATACAACATGCTCCACGGTCGAAATTCGTTTCCCCTCTTTTTGCTCTCTCGTCTGATTACCTAGTATCGATCAATTTGTGTTATATTTACGGGATAAGGAATGGCTGCGACTGCTGGAAAGGTATGTCGTTATTTTATTTATCTGAGTATGCTCCGTTTTAGATGGTATTTGCTAACGAGACTATACTAGACCATCACTTGCAAGGTACGACAGATTCTCTAGTATACACATCCGCATACACATTAAGTCGTTGACGCTAAATACAACCTCAGGCTGCAATTGCCTGGGCGGCCGAACAGCCGCTCTCGGTAGAGGACGTGGAAGTCGCCGCACCCAGGGCCCATGAAGTGCGCATCAAAGTCCTCCACACGGGTGTTTGTCATACCGGTAAGCTGTCCGGTCAGGTACTGCAGATGAACTATAATTATTGACATTCGACCCGAAGACGCATACACCCTCTCCGGTAAGGATCCCGAAGGCGCGTTTCCTGTGGTGCTCGGCCACGAAGGCGCCGGCATTGTCGAATCCGTCGGTCCAGATGTGACCAATGTTGAAGTGGGCGACCACGTCATCGCGCTGTAGTAAGTTTTCTCTCCTCCCTCTCCTCCCCAGCCCGGACCGAACTAATTAGGGCACCGCACCAGCACCCCGGAATGTAAACAGTGCAAGTTCTGCAAATCCGGCAAAACCAACCTCTGCGGACAGATCCGCGCCACGCAAGGTCGCGGCGTGATGCCCGACGGGACGTCTCGGTTCCGGGCCCGCGGCAAAGATCTCCTCCATTTCATGGGCTGCTCGACCTTCTCGCAGTATACCGTTGTCGCTGATATTTCGGTGGTCGCGTACACGCCTGCCTGTCCCACCGACCGCGCATGTCTTCTCGGATGCGGGATCACGACGGGATACGGCGCTGCGACGGTGACGGCGAAGGTGGAGGAGGGGTCGAGTGTCGCGGTATTCGGGGCCGGATGCGTGGGCCTGTCTGTGATTCAGGGCGCGGTGAAGAATAAAGCGGGCATGATCATCGCGGTGGATTTGAATGACGACAAGGCGCCGTGGGTGTATAAGTTCGGGGCGACGCATTTCGTGAATCCCACGAAATTGGGCCGCAAGAATATCACCGAGAAGTTGATTGATATGACGGATGGGGGATGCGATTATACGTTTGACTGCACTGGCAATGTCAGTGTCATGCGGGCGGCGCTGGAAGCGTGCCACAAGGGCTGGGGCGAGAGTATTGTCATCGGGGTTGCGGCGGCGGGTCAGGAGATTAGCACTCGACGTGAGTTTTTCCCCTTATCTTTACTTCGTGTCAATGGGGCACTGGGACTAACGATGACCACGAACAGCCTTCCAGCTAGTGACTGGTCGCCAATGGAAAGGATGCGCATTCGGGGGCGTGAAAGGACGGACACAACTACCGGGACTGGTGGCGGACTATCTGAACGGGGATCTGAAGGTGGACGAGTTCATCACCCACCGCGAGACCCTCAGCAACATCAACACGGCATTCGAGCAGATGAAGCAGGGGGATTGCGTGCGGTGCGTGGTGGATACTACGTTGTAAAAGGTGTTGGAGTAGATGTAGATGTATTGCGATTGCAGATAGAGCAGATGATTAACGACATGACCAGAATTATTATCACGAGAATCTATGAATCTCATACATGTACATCGTAGACCAAGACTAGAGTGATCATATCTGCAGATAAGACAAAAATCCTCATACTGTGATCTCCAATAACGCCATAACCCAGACCGTGCAGCCTGTCGGACAGCTCCCCGAAGCAGGTAAACGATCCAGACCCGGAAGCAATATACCAGTCGAGTAATCGCGTCCCGGGGACATTGCGACATAGGTGGAGATTCCCCGCGTGAGGGGAATCAAATACTAGCACTACTGTACTGTACTATCGTACTAGCCAGGAGTGAGGGGTCTGGTCTGGGGATAAAAGATTAGGATCGCGATTGTGGATTCCGGTTATATAAGTAACTGGCTCCATCCGTCCTTCTGTCTGTCTATCTTATCCTATCCTATATTTCTACCATCTACATATTCTACACCGTCGTCCTCAAATTCTCTCCCTCTATACAATATCTACCAGAAACCAAAAACATCCAAAATGGCCCCCTCCCTGCATCCCCTCATCGACAACGGCCTCACCAAAGGCAATCCCAATTTCCCCGGCGGCTCCCTCCACTGCAAATGCGCCTCTGACCGCGTCACCGTGAAGCTCGCCAGCAACGTCGCCCACAACCACGCCTGCGGCTGCTCCAAGTGCTGGAAGCCCTCCGGCGCCCTGTTCTCCATCGTCGGCGTGGTCCCTCGCGACGCCGTCTCCGTGACCGCCAACGGCCACAAACTCAAGATCGTGGACCCCGAGGCCGCGATCCAGCGTCATGCCTGCACGAGCTGCGGGGTTCATCTGATCGGACGCATCGAGAAGGAACATCCCTTTAAGGGATTGGATTTCGTGCATGCCGAGCTTTCGGATGAGAAGGGGTGGCAGGAACCCCAGTTTGCTGGGTTCGTCAGCTCGATTATTGAGCAGGGATTCAATCCGAATGGCATGGATGAGGTCCGCGGGAAGTTCAAGAGTGTTGGGCTGGAGACGTATGACGCGTTGTCGCCGCCTTTGATGGATTTGATTGCCACGTTTATGGCGAAGAAGGCGGGTAAGTTGCCGGCTTAAGTTTGGATCTCTCGTTCATTTTTTGGATGAGGGAGGCGGTTGGGTTGGTGTTTTTGTGATTTGGATCGGTTCGGATTGGTTTGAGCGACTGGTGGTGGATGTATTATGAGGATTCTTGGGTTGGTTGGTTGGTGGGTTGTACAGTGTGTGTATCTAGGCGTTTGATGGCGGTTGTGGTTTTGAGATGATAAGATGAGATGACGATGATGACGATAGAGATTTGTACTTGGAAGAAATCAAGACAATCAAGACAAGACTTGCCTGATTGATAGGCGCTAAAATGTTTATGTTTGGATGTATTTCTGTAGAAGTGTGAGTGGGATGGACTAGATGTGGGGATTTAGATGATGAGAATTTCTGGCAGATAGCAATTAATGACATTAGAATACTCTGGAGTCTATTAGAGACGGGTCTGTTGGCTACCTGCTTGGTGCATTCGATATGTTGTCGTGTCAAGTGTGGGAACCATCGGTGCAATAATATAGATCTAGGCCTAGTTATTAATAACTTAAATGAACATACCTGGTATGACAGTTCGCCTGCCTTCAGCGTTTAATGCCAAACTCATAGATAACAACGCTACATCATCTACTACCCCATAACCTACTTCGTACTCCGTACAGAGTACTCAGTCAAACCAAACCAAACCACCCACTAATTCATTCGAAACACTCCACCCTGCTGAATCATGAATCCACCACTCGGAGTTTCAGCCTGGCGGCCATTCCCCATCCAGCACGGACAAAACCGCTGCAGAACCGAATTAATTAATTGCCCTGACGATCGCCCTCCCTTCTGGACCCGGAGATGATCTAGTCCTGTTCCAGTCTGTTCCAGTCTGTCCCTCCGTGCCCAAGACGTCCATCCATCTGCCAGCGACAGAAATTACCCAATCTAATACGGAGGCTTGTCCGTCAGGCCATCCTCCGTTGGTACATCCTACAGAGTATGGAGTATGGAGAACGGTTAAGCTACTGAGCTACTCAGGCTGGGTTTATAAAGTCCCCATGTTCCAGTACGACTCTCTCCGTCTAGCAGGTTTCACTCACACTCTCCTTCCCCCTCATCATGAAGCTCTCACACTCCTTCGTCACCCTCGCCGGCCTGGTGTCGGCCCACTTGGCTACGGCCCTTCCCCAGGCCTCCTCGTCCAGCGTAGTCCCGTCCCCGTCCGCCCCCCCCGGCGCTTTCGCCTCGACCTCGGGCCTGCAGTTCACCATCGACGGCGAGACGGGCTACTTCGCGGGGTCCAACTCGTACTGGATCGGGTTCCTGACCAACGACGACGACGTGGACCTGGTGTTCTCGCACATGAAGGAATCCGGGCTCAAGATCCTGCGCGTGTGGGGATTCAACGACGTGAACGAGACGCCGCAGGAGGGCACCGTGTGGTACCAGAAGCACGCCGACGGCAAGTCGACGATCAACACGGGCGCGGACGGCCTGGAGCGGTTGGACGTGGTGGTCGCGTCCGCCGAGAAGCACGGCATCAAGCTGATCATCAACTTCGTCAACTTCTGGGACGACTACGGTGGTATCAGCTCCTATCTGAAGGCGTACGGCGGCGGATCTGATAAGGTCAAGTTCTACGCCAGCGACGAGATGCAGTCGGCGTACCGTGCGTACATCAAGGCTGTTGTGTCACGGTACTCGGACTCCGCGGCGGTCTTTGCCTGGGAGTTGGCCAACGAGCCCCGTTGCCAGGGTTGCAATACGACCGTGCTGTATGACTGGATCGAGAGCACGAGCAAGTATATCAAGTCGTTGGATTCGCAGCACATGGTCTGCATTGGTGATGGTGGGTGATCTTTCCGATCTGATGACCTGTTGAAAGGGAGCTAACTCGAGCAGAGGGATTCGGTCTCGACATTCAGTCGGACGGTAGCTACCCCTACCAGTACTCGGAGGGATCGGACTTTGCGAAGAACCTGGCCATCCCGACCATTGACTTTGGCACCTTCCATCTGTACCCGGATAGCTGTAAGCCTGCCTGCCCTCCCCTTCTAAACCAATCCTATAGAGTTGTAAGCTGACCGCACGATGCAGGGAGCGTCTCCAACCCGTGGGGCAACGGCTGGGTCAGCTCGCACGGAGCGGCGTGCAAGGCGGCCGGAAAGCCGTGTCTGTTCGAGGAATACGGCGTCACGTCGAACCACTGCAGCCTGGAGAAGCCGTGGCAGGAGACAGCGCTGAACACGACGGCCGTGTCGGCGGATCTGTACTGGCAGTACGGCGACACGCTCAGCTCGGGTCAGTCGCCGGACGACGGCAACACGTTCTATTATGGATCGGACGAGTTCAAGTGTTTGGTGACGGATCACGTGGCGGCGATCGGAAAGCTATAAATTAGTAGTTATGACTGAGTACTTGTATCGTGTATATAGTGGCAGCCTAGGAGGAGAGTTAGTGTAGTGATCGAATGGGGGCCAAAGGATCCGTTTCAGCCTGGTGCATTTCCCTTCTCGTCTAGTAAGCAGCACCTGACAGGAAAGTCCGTCAGACCAGGCTGCACATCTCCTTTTATCGTCTCTCCTTTTCATTCTCTTGTCAGTTGTCAATAATTCAACCAAGAAAAAAAAGCCCCAAAAAAACAAAAAACGTCTATCAATATCAAAACAATTATGGGAAAACCACCCCAGAACCCCATCCCCGGAGACGGAGACGAGCTCCCCCCTCCCAGCTACGAACAAGCCATCGTCCAACCCTCCTCCGCTGCCACGAACAGCTACTATGAATCCCCCATCCTCGCTCCTCCCATCCCCTCCGAACAGCCCTACCTCAGCATCAACGCCAACACCCGCGCCTCTAACCAGGTGACCCTCGAACCAGATCTCAGCGCCGACCCGTCGGCCCTCCACGCGCTCGTCGCTCGCCAGGCCGACGTCCCTGCTCGTCCGGTCCTGACTATCAAAGGCACTCACACTGTGACGCGCTCCGAGAACCACGGGCGGAAACACCGCAGCCGCAACATCACGGACTTCCACTTCAAGATTGACCTGTCGCCGTATGTGGTGGGGTCTGGGCCGCGCGGGGATCGCGACGAGGACGGATGGCATGAGTTGAAGGTGGCTCGGGATGGTGACGGCGTGAAGCGGTATCGCGGGGGAGCGTTTCCGTCGAGACGGTGGAAGGGACATGGTTGTTGTGGGAAGAAGAAGCAGCGGGGAGCGATCCGGTTGAATAGTCAGGAGGAAGCGGACGAGGAGAATGTTGGTTTGGTGAGAGGATCGGAGGAGGGTCGAGGAGGAGACGCTGAGGAGGGACTGGGACGGGGGAGTCCCGGGTTGATCGGTTGGTGTGATCGATTCTGCGAGGATCCTGCGCCGGTGAAGTCGTATGTTCTTCCTACCTTGTTTACCCCTTGAACACCCATGAAGACTAACTCTGTCAATAGGTTCACATTCACCCGATCCGTCTCCGGCCTGGACTCCGATATCATCCGGTCGGGGCTGAAATCGCACCTCCGGGCGCTCAACTACCGCGGAAAAACCGAAGTGTCGACCTCGATCGCCAACCAGTCGTTCACCGTGTACTCGCCGCACTGGATCAACCGGGCGCGCAACAACCCCTGGATCTTCTACGGCTGTCTCCTGCTGCAGCTGTGGGTCCTCACGTGGCCGGTGCTGTGGCTGCTGGAGCGCAAATACCGCGTCGTGGAGTCTGAGTGGCGGTTCTCGCGCCCGTCCGGGGCCAACAATAAGACGTTCGCGCAGGGGCGCAGCGAGGCCGAGGTCGCGAAGGATGTTGCGCCCGTGGTGACCCAGGCCGCGTGGGAGCGGCGGCGCGCGGGGAATGTCCTGACGGCTGAGGAGGTGGATACGTTGCGACGGTTGGAGCTGGAGGGACGCCAGAGGGGAGGCCGGGTCATGGTGGTCAACTTTGGGGATATGGGCGAGTGGGGAAGCAATCATTATACGTTTGCTGGTTGAGTTGCCTTGTTAACTTGGTTCTATTCATTACCCCGTCTATTCATACCCTTTTTTGTATTTAGTATAGTCTACATTTGTTTCCTGTATACAGTATCAATATCTTTATTCTGCGTCTTAATTGAATGGGATTCCATCTATAGAAAGTGTCCAAGTTTATTCTTTTGAACCCACAGAAGATCACACCCTTCCCAATTATCCTTGTCTGTACTACCATAGAGAAGGTAGATATTATAACCGGCAGAATCAACAAACCCAGTGGAACCCCTGACTGAAAATTCAGACCGCCCAACCAGCCGGACCGCCTCGACCGCCTCGACCTCCAAAACCTCCCTCCCTGACCCCCAAACAAACCAGCCCTATCTCTATTCTTTCCCCCCTCATCGTCCCAAAAATGCCGATAATCTAATTATAAAAACAAATTTAAATACCTCTCCACGATGTGTCTCTACCGCGATATTTTTATAGTTTAGAATAGTGTTTTGGTGGTGGCAGACGCGAACAGGGTTCCGTGTCCATACAAATTCTGTTATTTTCCATCCGACCACTCCCAAAATGTCCGACGAGAGTTGTGGTTTTTTAGAGTTTGAGGGTTGGTCATGTGATTATGTCGCCCTGGGATACGTCATCGGCACGGGTGGTGTCGATACTATCACTAGGTAGGTAGGTACCCATCCTCCCATCACCATACTCACACCCTACAACCCAGTTTCTACGACAAGAAAGCAGAGAAACCCCACCATCCAAAAAATGAAATCAGACAGAACAAGAGGAGGGAGGGAGAGGGGAAAAGGAAAGAAGATCACTCCACCAAAACCATCACCTTCTTCCACCACGTATCCCTCACCCGGGGCGGTTTCTCAGCCGCCACGATCTCCGCCAACCCGGTATTCAGATCCACATCTTCCGGTCTCCACGCCCATGGATCAGACCAGAACATGGCCCGATGACCCAGATACAGGACCAAGAAGGCTGGGATGCCGATATACGCGGTGAAGAAGGTACTAGCGGACCACTCGGACGGGAAAAAGCAGGTGAAGCCGTTGATCAGGGCCAGGAATAGGGACCCCGCGAGGCCGACGTACATGCCGTAGGGCTGGAGGGACGAGGAGTAGGGTTTTTCGACGCCTTGGGTGGTGATGGCGCGGTTGAAACGGAAGTAGACGATGGCGCAGCAGATCCAGGAGATGAAGCCGGAGGTGTTGGTGAAGTTGATGAGCCAGTTGAAGACGGTGTTGGAGCCGTTGGAGACGGCGAGGTAGGAGAGGAGGGAGAAGAGGGAGGAGATGGAGACGGCGAGGTACGGGACGCCCCAGCGATTGCAGGATTTGAAGATGCTGGGGGCGTTGCCGGAGACGGCGAGTGAGTAGAGGGATCGTGAGGACATGTAGAGGAAGGAGTTGCCTGCGGACCAGGCAGAGGTGAGGATGGCGGCGTTGACTATCGAGTCAAGGACGGGGATTCCCGCGTTGGCGATGGCCACGACGAAGGGGGACGAGGAGGCGTCGGTGCCGGAGCCGTAGATGATGGCGTGGGCGTGCGAGGAGCAGATGACGCCGATGGCGAGCGCGCCGAGGATGTAGAAGAAGACGAGCCGGTAGATGTAGCGACGCGCGGCGACGGGGACGTTGCGTCGCGGGGATTCCATTTCGCCGCCGCTGATGATGATGAGTTCCGGGGCGAATATGAAGGCGATGGCGCTCTTGACGATGCATTGGAGGAGGCCGACGAAGCGGCCCGCGTCGCCTTCGACTAGATAGGTATTCATGGCGCCGGTTTCCTTCCAGTAGTGGAAGCCGAGGCGCTGGCGGTTGGGTCCGCCGCCCCAGAAGAGGATGAAGGAGAGCAGCAGCAGGCCGATCAGCGTGATGATCTTGATGCCCGAGAACCAGAACTCGGTCTCGCCGTAGAAGCGCACGGGGAGAAAATTAAGCAGCACAATGACCACCAGCATGATGCTGATCCAGACGGCCAGGTGCACGCCAGAGTTCCAGTATTCGATGACCATAGAGGCGGCGACGATCTCGTACGGCACCAGAATCCCCAGCGAGTACCAGTATAGATAGCCCATAGCGAAGCCGAGGCTGCGCGAGACGTAGCGGAAGCCGTGGTAGGACATGGTGCCGCCGTGCACGGGGAGGTAGGCGCCGATTTCCGCGATGCCAGTGACGAGGGCGTAGACGAGGGCCGAGATGAAGATGTAGCCCAGCAGCAGTGACAGCGGACCGCCGATGTTCAACGCCTGGCCGGATCCCACGAAGAGACCGGTGCCGATGGTGCCGCCCAGCGCCATCAGCTGCACGTGGCGGTTCTTGAGCCCGCGCTGGGTCACTTTGTATCGCTCGTCCAGCAGGTCAGCCTCGACCATGGCTTGCATGGTGCCGGACTTGACCTCGCCGGGAGGGTCGACAGGGTAGGGGGGCTCATAGATCGGTTTTTCGGTGGCCATCATCAATAGAATTGGGGATTGATTGTTAGAGAAATTGACGAGAGTGACGGAGGAGAGACGAAGGGGGATAGACTGTTATAAGCGAACCGGCAGATGGTTGCGTCCTGAAAGATCAGATGAGGCCGACGGAAGTGCCGCACGGTCTGGTTGGACAGCCAAGCATGGCGACGATAAGACGACGCGGGAACGTCACGGCGTCGTTGGTCTCGAGGGATGAATGTGGTCTTTACTCTGAAAAAGACACGGGTTGGAATTGGTGAACTTGAAGACGACGTATGAGAGTGCAATGCAAGACGTTACTATGTGACTCTGGTGCCCTAACGGCCCTGCGTGGTCGCTACTGATCCCTCCAGATTATAGCGCTGATCCTCGTATCACCAGCCCATGAGAAGCCAGCATCGACCGGTCCGGCCACCGGTCCGGAGCCCTGACAGACTTATCGCAAGCGAGCAGACCTCGCTTAGAGATATCGTCCCATTTGGGAGGTAGGAACGGGATATTGAGGCCTTCTAGTATCAGCTCCTTGCTAACGAAAAGATACCATCCCCGACCGGGACTCACCTCCGGCCTAGATCCGGTGCATTGACCGCGGGAATGAGAGCCAGACGACAGGATGAGGTACGAATGACGGGAATGCAGCCTCGATCCGTGGATAACGTGGTTGAGACGTGCCAGATTCCACGTTTCTGGTTTCTCCAGATTCTCCCGCTTCTCCACACGGAATTCCCCGTTGCTCCACCACTCTATTCGCACCCGTAGCCAATACTATGGAGTATGGCAGTTGTTTCTCTGGATGATTCGGTGATTGCAGTTTGCAGTGAGAGCAGACATGATTGCAATGTTTGATTGAGTTGGTGAAATCCGGAGTCTGTTGATTTTGTCCATTCGATTGTCGGCAGTTGACGCGTTCAGGATGTGCCGACCGTCGCCCCTTTGCGATATTTGGAGCGTTCCATTCCTAATAACTCATAACCAAAATTCCGAGGATATACTCGGGCAACTGAAAAGATGCAGTCTATATTATCATCGTCAAGATCTCACAAATATAAATATTCACCAAAAAAAAAAAAAAAAAAAAAAAAAAAAAAAAAAAAAAAAAAAAAAACAATAAAAAAAATGCCATTGGTAAAGCAAAAAAAA
>NW_026515966.1:0-48300 GCF_023601865.1 Aspergillus affinis | reverse complement strand
GTCCGCTAATCAATTGGTTAATATAATACACTAATTGAAATGCGCTAATTGTGCTTCCCGGACGGACGAGGGGATAGAGAACGCCATAGGATTATGATGGCTGACACGGGAGAATAATTCGTGGGCAGCTAGCTATTTGCTGTTTTAGGTCGTGACTGACTACATATTAGTCTACTTCGGAAGGACTGGATGTACATATTCACTAGGTGCTAGGTAGTGGCCAGACCTAGGTAGTTAATTCACAATATAGTTGGCAAGATCATCCTCCGTAGATAATCTCTCACATACGGAGGACGATTATGGAGATTCCCGTCCGAAAGGCTCGGCCGTTCTCGGGATCGCTGATCAGGGGAAGCGGGCGGTTTCCAAAAGACCGGGAGAGTACTTTTGTAGATGGACGATGCCCAACCCAGTAAATGCTTGACGACGGTCTGATTAGTCCCGATCCTTATGTATTATGTATTATTATTATTATTATTATTATTATTATTATTGATACTCCGTAGTCCTGTCAATGTCAGACAACGGAGTCCGAGTGACCTTCCTTCTCCCCTCAGAGTCTGTCGATGTTGTAAACTCTGTTCTTTTCTTCAGCCGGATAGAAATTCCAGACCAATCCATCGGACTGAAGACATGACTTAAATAGGCATGTCTATCTGCACATCACCCACGTCTCCATGAAGTTTTTCATCAAGTAAATTTTCGATCAACCACAATAAAAAATCACTCACCCGTATAACACCCCATTTCCTGTCTTTCCCTGCCCGTCCACCTAACTACTAGGAGAACGACGTTCGATCCTCCTGCCCAGCACGGTGTCCGAGCGGTCCTTCAAGCCCGTGTCTTCTGCCTTATCGGTGCGCAAATGAACCATAGGCAAACAAATGTCCTCCGTATCCCACGACACGAAGAGACTAGATAGGTATGTAGGTAGGTTCGGGACGCCCTTTCTTCAACAGTCCGCTGATCGAGATCGATTGATTTCCCTTCTCGTGTCCTGTCCTCAATTGACGAGTGTAACTCCCTATGTATGTAACCATGTAACTAAACTACCTACCTACCTTGGTACCTACATACGCCCTGATTGCCAAATTATTTTGTCATTTGGAATACTACTCTATTACCCAACCAAACACGAAGTTGCATTTCTGGTGCAGAGAGCCTTTCCAGATCGGGCTCTCTGCAGGTCTCGGTACCAGAGAATTATAACACGCCTCCCTATACCTAGTTATGTAGGTACGTTCATAGGAACTTCGCCATCGAGAATTCATAACTAACGTTGTCGTAAGTAATGACTCAACAGCAGTTATATACGGCGGACGTATGTACTTGACGTGTGTCAATGGCAATTTTTCCACCAGTGTATCTATCGCGTTTCAACATGCATAGATAGTCACCGATGATAAAATAAATATGAGACATATAATTAGGAAAAGAACCAGTCGACTGCGTGGTAAAGTGGTATACACTACACATAAAATGCCAGGGTGTCAAATAATAGATCAATACCACTCCGAAAATCATTGTGGAGAGGGCAACGACCACAGTGCATATGACATGAGAATCGTCAGCTCTGGTATGTAAAGGCCGATTCAACCGAGCCTACTATAGGAGCATGGTTCTCCACTCTAGCGCCATCGCGGACATGTTCGGGGTGGAGGAGAGCCCTAGATCAATAACGAACAGTGATCGTAAACCAGACAATTAATATAAAAAGGGGCGGGAGAGACAGCGGAGTAGTTAACGAGTCAAGAGGGAGAGAAGAGAGGGGAACAAGAAGGAAAGGAGATTAATTGAGTTTCCAGATCAATGGAAATGTGATAGATCCAGTGGCATTTCAGGAAACGCCACGGGAGAGCAAAACAGACACACAGGAAGAGAGAGAGAAGGAAACAGAGCTCGGACTTACCTTCGCATTTGGTATCGCGGCAGGCAAAAAGGTGTCATGCATTATGCTTTAATGGGCCTTTTCTTCTTGCTTCTTCCGTCTGCCATGCAATGATAAGGCAAGTAACGAAGTACGACTCCATACGGGGTACTAATGACAAAGATAAAAATAAATCAACAGGGTAGGTAGGTAACTCCGTACTCCGTACCGGTTACGGAATCATACGGAGTGTAAAATAAAAATAAATAAGTAGGAGAAAGAGAAGGAAGGGAAAGAAAAGAAGACCGTTGCTTAACAACGATGGTCAAATTGTGGTCAGTCCGCGTGTTCGGCCCAACATGCCAGATATTGGCCCTTCCTTTTTTTTACTCTCCCCACCCAACAAGCTGTCCGTCAGGGGGTGGAAGCATACCGAGAAAGCCTCCCGATCCCGTCAACCAGGCCCATGGGAACAGACGGTATGGAAGTTAGAATCCTATCTTCGCATTGAACTGGGGTCGAGAATCTTTTGATTTTGCTCCGTGTGCATCCACGCATGCAAAGGGGGGATGATCATTCGATGGGGAAGATTTTTCCGCTCAAGTCTCATTTCACATGATTTACACTCTGTCTGAGATCAACGTAGCCACGGGGCTGCTCTTGTATGAGAATAAGAAGGTGAATAGAAGAGCAGATGCAGGAGGAAAGAGCGACCGTGGTAGTGGAAGAGAAGTTACACTGTCTCGTCTCTGGCTATAACAAAGACCGCCATCTGTCTCATCTGTTTCTGTATTCAATTCAAACGGAATGATACGGAGAAATTGATCCCGAACTTCTACTTGAATGAGGGAAACACACAAAAGCTGGTGAACTCTCCCTACATCAGGTTAGGTAGTCTGCAGGAGGCCCTCTCACCCACAGCTAATGCTTGCATCTGCAGAGAGAGTCGCCCTCGGCGGATTGAAGATCGACGAAGAAGAGAGTTTCGGGTCATTTATTAAAACCGCAATTGGGGTTACATCAGTTATGTATGGAGTTGAGGGTTGTAGCACCCAGAACATTATGGATTATGAATGTTTTGATAGCCCTAGCAACTCCTGTTTCAGTTCTCTTAGCATCCTATCTTAGTGCTTGCGCCTTTGATCGTATGATCCTCTAACTTAGGTAAGTCTAGTACACGAGCCAGCTCATTCAGTCTAATTATCTTCTTAGCTAGTGTAGCACAATTGACGCAGTGCGACTCTCAATGCTGCACTGCACATGCAGGTTGCAAGATCATAAGGTCTGTTCCTGGTGGACTGGTGATATACTGTGTTATAGGTTGGGTTGTATACGCGTTGGTAGAGTACACATGAGTAAACTGGATTCTGCTCGCGCACATTTTGAGCTTCTCCCTTTCGTCGTAACTACCGAAAGAGTACGATTCTTATCGGTTTCACGTGGTGGGGTCTGTGCAAGGAGTTGCCTAAGGGACTTATTAGACTTTTGGATACTGAAACGACTAACGCAGATATACAAGTGGCGTGTATCATTTCTTTCGATAAGGCGCTTTGTGGCAACAGGAGCAGAGCGTCGTAGACATACGTAGAGCTATTCGAGCATCCAATATACCACTTGGAGATAATATAGCTTCGGCCGAGCATATCTTCAATAACATGCTGTCAAGGCACGCCGACCACGTGGGTATTACACGCATTAGTTGTGGTGGCATATACCTGTTACAATACCGATGTTACGATATCATATATTTGGATAACGACGTTGATCAACCACCGCGGAAATATTAACAAGCAAATAGGGATGGATGCAATGCATATCTTTACCTGGGAGAGAAGGTATATGCACCATGCAAAGAGAAGGCCTGTAATGTTACAAGACCATATCGGAAGAAACATTTCTGATGTCATCGTATTCTCCTCGTATCAATTATTGGCATGGGGCCGGAAATGCGGAATTGAAAGCTATAATTGAAGACAAGAATACAACATCAAGGCAACCTGACTTATTATCTCCAAGAAGAGTACATCCCGTTTACTTAATCTAGTAAATAGCAGATACAATAAAGGTTTGGAATCGTAGGATGCCGACCAGATAAACAAGGCACCTAATGAATCTCCTCCAACGACTTAGTTCAAAGTAGTGCCTCGGAGTATGAATATTCCTTCCTGTTTGAGGTGTCATCCGGATTTGACTGATGTAATTGCTACTTCATTTTAAGTTAGGTGGCACTCCATAATTCGGAAAACCCATAGCCACGCCTTGTTTCCCAGTGAAATTCCCCGACATTTGCAGCCTCACTTTCACTGAGGGGAAATAGGGAGGCTTTCACCCGCGCAGCCACAGTAGAATTATGATCCGCCAGCGTACCACCCCCTCGGGGTCATAGGGCGGGCGGTCCCGCTGTCAGGTCTTCCCTTGTCATAACCAATACGGGGGATGACCTGCGGTTGCTATCAGCTGCTCCGTCAATCATTCTCGATTATTGGTTTGAGCATGCGCACTGTGGTAACTCGATGACCCATAATTTCACATTGTATACTGTACTACGGAGTTTATACTCAGTAGACGGCCGGGTCTCGACCCCTGACAATGAAGGGTATCGGGGTGATGAGATTACGAAGACAAAAGAGCCCCATGACTGTGACTGTGAGCTCTGGAATTGATCTACATCGTCCTCGTGATGACTTGGATTCAATGCTCCATTCCAGTAGTAGTTGGGACTGTTCAGCAGTAGCACCCAAGCCCTGGGCTGGTGGCCAAATAAGCCATCCCGTATAATCGGTTCAACGTCTGGCGAGTTATATAGATTTCATGGTTTGAGATTTATAATAAGATCCATGAGATATTTACACGGCAGTGGCACTCATTCACTCATTAACAGCTCAGATACCAACTAGCATGGATTTTACCCTACGGCCTTGCCACCGACAACGACGTAAGGATTCCGTGCCTAGGGGGTTTCAAATAATAGAGTTAAAAAACCGTGTCAGGCGAGCTGTAGAGCTGCCAATCATGTTACTTCGCCATGACCCTTTCTGAAAGGGGCAGGGCGCTCTGGAGGTAGTATCTACTCCGGAGTACGTTGTCACCGTCCAGGAATGTGGTTCTTGTGCAACCCACTGTATCACCTTCAAGTACTGGCCATTCATCGACAGGGCTATCCCTTGCATCGAGTGCTTGTTCATACTATCATCCCACTTACAGTACATCACGCGCAGGAAGCTTTGACAGTACATAGAAATCGCCCACCTTGCAGGGGGAGGAGAGGGGGCTATACACTCTTTAGTTGGAGGGAGGAATTGGGAGAGGGACAGGGACTTTGCTGACTCCGTAGGAAAATAAAAAGAAATCCACCATTCTCATCACGATCAAAGCCAATCAATCGTGTAACTACAGTATCCGCAAGGATCGGGCATCCAGATGGATGAAAAGGGAGGAAACTTTTATTATGTTGGCGCATTTCTACACCGTATAATCACCATAACCCAAAATGTCCTTTAGTTTAACCTAAACGTGAGATCTAACAAACACGCTGCCATCCAACCGAATCAAGGGGTCGCTCCAAGAGACGGGATTGTGAAAAAAAAAAAAAAAGTTAGATTTGCGGATCAAACCAACATAACATACGGAGTAGGATCTTGGTGAGCTCTCGCAAATGGAGTGGGAAGAAAGAAATCTATTGGTGGTGTTTGTCAGAAAGAAAAAAAATAGGTGTCTGTACGGAGTAGGATTTCCCCACCCGGGCAACCTAGTAGGATTCACTACGGTAGGTATGATTACCTAGATAATACCGCAACGAGACTTGCGGCCGCAGTACTAAGTACCTAGATGACTAGATGTATAGAAAACAACCATCCCTGTTCTCCCGTTTTTCTATCATACAACGCAACGATTTGGTGATTTCCCCCCACATTCTACTCCGTTGGAGTACGGAGTACAGGGTCCTCAAATCCTCAGCAGTTGAATGTGATAAAGGGCGCGCCCAGAGAAAGCATGTCACTTGGGGTTTTGAATCAACAACATGTACGTACATGGATCCCGCCCCTCCCTAATTTTTTCCCCCGAAGACCGAGAAAATCCCAGCCAAATTTTTGAGACTGTGGGAAGGAAATGATTGATAGTCGGCGCTTGCAAGTTGCAACGGAGTAAGCCGTTTACCTACGGAGTACACTCTGTAGTCTGCACACCCAGATCCTGTTCTAATCCCCACTAATAATTGTCTTCGGGCTCTGGTAACGATGTTCCACCTCCATCGGTATATATCGGTATTTGAGACCTCCTCACCGTATAAATTCCGTGGATAGCTTGGCTCTACTCCGTAAGTTCTACTCCGTCGGCGTAAGGTGCTCACGGCTCAGTCAAATGCTACCTCGCGTCCGCCGGTGGGTAATTAACAACCGAGCTATTTTAGAATGAAGGATGTTTCTGACGAAAGGAAACCAACGATTTTTGACCACCCTTTTCGGGGTACTCCCCTGGCCCGTTCTGCTCAGAGGGAAATCCTCTAACTGCCCATTTCATTATCTGGGGGGCTCTTTTTTCAAATCGGTAGACTCGTGATTTCCTTTGTCCCACACAAGTTCCGTTGGAATGTCGCCGCCCGGAACGCGAGGGATGCCGGCTTGTAAATCATTCTCGGAATTTGTCACCATGTACTCCGTGTACCGTGTTAAGGTAACTGATTACCGTACACTGTACCTGTACATACATGATAGGTATTTGTCTCTCAATGTATGTACCTAATAATGGTAGTATGGGTGCATGATAGTTTCTCTTGACCCATACTATACTCCAGTCACATTCAACCGACAAAAGATAAAAAGGGCCTATATAATATATATATACTCGGAAGTTTATATCGGAGTCAAATTATGTGGAATTGGTAAGGCGTTACGGTCAAAGTATCAAGGGTGCTCCCGTCACTTACCATACGTTGACCTACCATGGACTGCCCGGCAGTTGGTCCTGAATTCTACCTGGCTCCGGGCTTGGTACAGATGAATCTGGAACCAGGGAATAGCTGGCGGCTGTGGAGTTTGATGTATGTCACTTTATACGTGTATAATCTGTATGCATGTAAATAGATAACAGGGATATCTAAATAGATGATCTCACCTTTCCCCCCTCTTTCATGCCTTAACTAGTGGGGAGGGTTTAAACTGAGGCTTATCCTTTTGGAAGAGACTATTACCAAATGATCTGCTCTAGTATTGAGGCGAGAGTAAACCTTGAGAAGGAGGGAGTTCCATCGATTCAAGCAGTGGTGGAGAATATACTGTTCTATTTTGAGGATTTTGATAGCGTTTGGTATCTCGTTTACATACTACATACATCTCCGCCTTTTTTGAGGAAGCGCTTGCCCCCCTTCCCTCCCCCAGCAGCTTTTTCTTTTTAGTCTATGCTCTATGCAGAAAGCTCTATGGGCGGGCTGTGATTTGCTGCGTAACACATAATGATCGGGTATGTACGGTGTAGGTGTGTTTAGCCTGAGGGGGTGGAAAGCCATGATCCATGGTCCAAATCCAAGGGGGGACCTCGGGATTCTCACCGTCTTCTTTGTTTCGCGCCAATCTCCATCGCGATTCCCTGGATCTCTAAATTTTAGATATTTTAGTATGACCTACTATTGAGCTAGGCAACTGTCTACTGATCCGTATCTCTCTCCTGAAGATTGCTCTCTGTCCTGATTGAGGCTGATTCGTCGATCTTGATCGGGCTCTTTGAATCGAAACTGATTCATCCCCATGATGACATCTGGTTTTAGTTTGTTCCTTCTAGGCCTGCACATTATGACAGACGGGCAATCAACTAGAGTGGAGAACGAATAGATACAGGGTCAACCGCCCCTGTCCATAACATGCCAGGTTAAACTGGGCCGCTATGGAAATGGGCGCCCAACCTGCCTAAGCACAGGCGCTGAGAGGCTGAATCTGTAGACAGCAAGCTTGGCCTGAGCATGTCAGAATCTGTCGGTTTCCGTGCATTTTGTCCAGTCAGGTGAATCGTCTGTGGTGATTGCCTGGGGATGAATCATACTCCGTATTTTTAATTTTTAATTTTTTTTTTTTTTTACGTTTTCTTCTACCTGGGGGTCTTTGTATTTGAGGATTTTTGGTGGGTAGATGGCCTTAGGTATATACATCTATTTCACCCACCGTCTTGAGAATTATGTAAACCGCCTCTCGGCAGTTGGTTATGAGAGTGTTTTTTGAGTTTCCCAATAGGAAGAAGGGGGATGAATGTAGATATGTTTCATGTCCTCCCAATTTGTGCATCTCATCTCCACGGTGTTTGACATCAGAGACTCGGCAGCGTCTCTATCTATGGTCCGACGTCCTGACCTTCGACCGACCAGATTACCCCTCCTGATTTTGGGCACCGACCACTCCCTGATCAATAAATCTCACTTATCCCATCCGAGAAAAGCATCGGTCAGGATCCAACAGCACCATCTGTTATCTGCCAACGGCGCACCTTCCGTCAATGAAATTGGGTAGTCGAATTTTGTGTGACACCTTTTCTCCCATCTGCCCACCTACGGAGCACTCGCCCCTCCTCTCTCTCCACGATAACCAAACCATTAACCAACCCATGTGGCACTGGAAAATCCAAAGGATGGAGCAAATTGCGGGACCCGTTGACAGGATTGGAAACTGGAGTCGGCAATAATAAAAAGCTTTCCAGGATCGCTCGTTTTTCGATTTTCTTCCATTTCTTCCACCGCCCTTCTTGCTTTTGGATCGCTCCAAATTATTACCCTCATCGTTAATATCACCATCTTTCTGCTTCTCAATCCTTTTCAGCCCGTCCCGGCACGGCTACTATCTTGGCTCCACTGCTGGTCGTTCTGATTTTCATCTCATTGATCATTCATTTTTAGTTTATTTTTCCTTTTATTTATTCCGGATATTTTTCATACTTTTGATACCACTCCCGTAAGGACTCACCTTACCGACGGTGTACGGTACAGCATAGACCAGTGTATTGAAAACCGAAACCCACACCGAAATCTAAGGGCCAGAAGAAGGAAAGAAAGAAAAACAAAAACCGAATAGAAGAGAAACCAAAGCAGCCGGGTAAAAAAAACGATCTGTCAATTCGTGGCTTGCGTTAACTCCTGCAAACCAGGATCCCGGTTCAGGGTGGCAGGTCTCCCTCTCTTAGTCCATCAATCAATCTGTCAGAAGGAGGCGCGCGTCAAACCAAGACGTCGAAGACGAACAGAAACCGGGAAAGAAACCCCCAACGCATTTCAGTTAAAGTGCCTTCCCATCAGGATCATAACTCTAACTTATACGGATACCACTTACGGCACTGTTAAATAAAAAAGAAAAAAGAAAAGAAAAAATTGAAGAGAGAATCAGAGTGACAAGGAACAGGAAGTATCGGAAAAGCAACTATTCATTCATACTAGTATTAGATCGGGTACGATCAATTTCCTCTCCTTCCCACGGCCGAATCCCTCCACCAGCAGGGGGTAAAAAAAAAGGGAAAAAGAAAAAAGAAAATAGAAAAAAGACAGAAGAGAAAGAAAGGGGACAGAGCAAGTAAGTGTGAGAAAAGAGGGGCAAACCCGGCATTTCATCGTCCACGATCAAATCAATAATCATCACAATCACACGCTTTTTGTTTGCTGTCTGTGTGTCTCTTGCTTTTCTTCCACTCTCTTTCCCCCTTTCCTTCTTTCCTTTTTAATTTTTTATTTTTCGATCGATGTTCATCGTTGTTGTCAACACCCCATCCTTCATCCTTCTCTGCGAGCATTTCATCATCCGACCAACCTCCCCCCGCCTCTTTCAAGGTAGGTAACGAGACGGAAATCCCGCTCCCTGCCTTACTTTACCTGGCTTAACCCACGTCTTGAATTTTACCACTACTCTACTCCGCCGTACCAACCAGGTATACGTGCTCTTTCTTATTATTATTTGATTTATTATTCTTATTTATTATTCTATTATTCCTTCTTTCTTTTTCCTTTCTTTTTTCTTCTTCCACGCGATACCAACTCGGGAAGTTCTGCTACTTACTTTTTCTATTCCAATCCGGTGCCCTGTCTCTGTCTGTGTCTCTGTCTATCTATCCCGTCCTGCCTCTTGCCCTTGGAGCCGTCTCCATTTCCCCGGCGCGAGTTCATGACCTGCTTTGATTTTAATATTTTATTTTTCAGTTCTTTCTCTAATAAACCCAGAAGGTCCTTTCTTTGACTTTCCCACTGTTCGATCTACCTTTGGCACCAGACGACCCGACAGCTCGGCTTAGCTATTGCCCCCAATTGATCGGAGAGCAAAAACGAGTGCCAATCGCGTGTCCTGTTTATTACCAACGTACCCAACCGGGCAGTGTTTGGTGCCGATACAGCGTACGTACTACCTACTGCCTACTGCCTCTTTCTTTTTCCATCAACACGATGCAGCTCGGTTTGGATTAATTTCTATTACTGCCATACTGTTATTACTATGTTTATGGATTATGATCATTATTATACTGTCGGTATTATTTACTACCTGACTCTATGCTCCCAATCGCGCGCCTCGTTCCCCTGATTTGATTTCCAACGAATCATGTTTAATCTGTCATTTTTTTTTTTGCCTCTTTGCCTCCCCCTGGTTTGGCTTGTTTTCTTGTGCGCTTTTTGATTTTCCCTCTCCCTTCTTTTGGGTTTCGGTGTTTCAAGAAGAGCAGACAGGAACCAAACAACCACCAAAAAAGACACGAAAAAAGACACGAAAAAAGACACCCGAACAAAATTTTAGCAAGCCAGGACGACTGGAACCCAGGATTACCGCTACTCGCTAGGTTCAGTCGGGCGTGTCCACTTCAGCGATTTTAGTAGCTGTGCGGATCTCCTGCTCTGTTTTTCTCGCCTCCCTCTCTTTTGCCAGAGTTACCTTTACCTGCCTAGTGCTCCGAGCTTCGTCCTGATACCCGCTCTAATATTACTTCGTACCGTCGCCTTGGGATTCTCGTTTGCATTAGCTTTCTCCTTTATTTCCGCTGCTGTCACCCTCCCCTCCTTCTGTTTTATTTTATTTGTATTTCTTGCCCTGTTGATTTTCCTTTATGCCTTTTGGTACCCTGAGCTGGCGGATCGCTCCGTCTTGTGCCGCCTACCGCTGACTCCTTTCCACGATAGCCAACTAATTATTGGAAAGCTACCGGTCCGTGGCCTTTGTCAGGCACATTTCCCTGGCCGATCTCTCTCGCCCCTCTTTGTGTGACGCAACGAGAAGAAACTACTAAACGTCTCTCCGTTCCCCGAGAGGCCGACGCGAAAAGCAAAATTACCACCGAAAAAAAGAGCCAGACAAAGAACTCGCAAGCGGCTAGGACGTTGTTCAAACCCCCGCGCCCCGAGGCTAAAGCTGTTTACCGCTTTGGGAACTTTCTCGTGAGGGTGAACGATTCTAGGTTCTGTTCGCCGTCGCACGCCCCAAACCAACCGGGACCGCCTGCCGCGTTCTCTGAGGACATCACCATGTCCACATGATTGCATGACTCTCCCGCCGAATCGAATGTCTACTGCGCACTTGCGACGAGCTGGAGTTCCTGATCGTAGCCGCGGACTCTCGATCATGGAAATCAGTGCAACGGACGACAAACCGACCCCCCTGCCCGCATATTCCGGCCCTGCGCCCCCGATGCATCATCGCATACCCCATCCCGACGGAGGACATGGCCCGCCTAGTGACTCGGGGATAGTATATGAAACCCCTCCGTGGCGCCCTTTTCCGGCCCCGTTCGAAGGGCGCCCTGCCGATCAACGACGAACCTCCAATGCCCCCCAGCCTCCGTTGCCGCCTCACGGGTACCCCGTTCACCCAAATCGCGAGCTGCCACAGCTCCCTCCGGAAGTCCCATATAATCGACAAGGAAGCCTGCCCGGCGCATTTCACTCCATCTCGGACACGCACCCGCCGCATTCAACCTACCGCCCCATGAATGGAACGCCGCACGAGGCGGCTTCTCATTCTGCGCCTCCTGACTATCGGCCTCGTATGTCTTTTCCACCTCCAGAAAACCAAACCAACGGCGATCTGCCACCTCCGCCTCCACATTCGCTTCCCCCGGCCCAGTTCTCGACCCCCGTCCCGCCGCATATATCGCATACTCCCGCGCCGTATGATCCAGCTTATTATCAGAACCAAGCTTATGGGATTCGTCAGCGCAAGGCTGCTAGAGCTCAACAGGTAGACTCTTCACCTATTCTGGACATGTGTTCATTGCGATACCAATCGCAAGAAACCAAAATCCCCATGCAGAGATGACTAACTATTTATGTTTGCAATTTGAGAAGGCTTGCGATCAATGCCGAGCCCGAAAAGCAAAATGTGACGAGGGACGACCGGCATGCAGTCATTGCAAAGAGAATAACATGATCTGTGTTTACAAAGAAGTCCCGCCGCATAAGTAGGTGGCCTAGATACTCTTACTCACCCGGAGAAGTGCTAACGGTATCCAATCAGACAAGAAAAGAGCACGCAGATGCTAATAGACAGACTTGCACACCTTGAGGACATTATTTATGAGAAGACGGATATTATACAAAAGGTTCAAGTTGAGCATGGGAACCAACTAACGCAGATCATCAAGAACTTCCCGCGGGAACCCAAAGTGAAGATGAACAAAGAGTCCCAGAAGCCGACGGTCCAACATCTACTGAAGCAGGACAGCCAGCAAGAGTCGGAAACGAAGGAGGAAAGTGCCCCAGTGCCCGTGGGACAAGAGTTGACTTCGAGCGAGACCACGGAAGCGGGTACCGTCACTGTAACCACTCAGGAAACGCTGGAGCCCGGGGAGGATGGCGAACTTTCGATTCCGGTTGAACACACGACTGCGGCACATAAGCTACTGATGTGGCCCTCAATCAAGGAGCTTCTTCTTCCGAGGGAGTATGATGAGGATTACGTGATGAGGCTGGAGGAAAAGCGAGGATTGATTCGTGTTTACGGCCGGGGAGAAGGCGACGACACGAGCGACGACGTGGGTCCATTCCCGCCGCCAACGAGACCGGACTACAGCCCCGAAGAGCACCACACGCAGACCGCGCCGACCAGCGGACCCTGGGGAGTGGGCGCTACGCCGCCTCCCGCCCGCCTCCCGGACAACGGCCTCGACGAGAGTGGTTTCCTGACCACGGACCCGGAAACGCTGCGGCGGTATCATCGCAGCTATATGGACCACATTCACAGGCTCCACCCGTTTCTCAACCAGAGCGAGCTGGACGCAAAAATCGGACAATTCATCAAAACCTACTGCCCACGGTCCGCCTCGGATTCGCCGTCTGTTCTAAGCAACAGCACTGCGGGGGACGTGCCTAGAGGAGCAAAGCGCAAACGCTCTTGTGAGAATTTGCAGGGTGCGGCGTGTGAGATGCAATCCCCGACGGGCAGCAAGAATGGGCGGATCCACGGCCGCCGCATCGAGAGATCTGTCGGCAACGCCATCATCCTGTTCGTTTTTGCGATCGGGAGCATCTGTGAAGTCTCGATCGTTCCTGGGCCCGTCATGGATGACCCGGTGGACTTCCGGAAGGAACGTATCCCCGGTCCCACTACTCGAAGTGTTCAATCTCCTGCAGGGTCCGATTCCATTCTACAGACTCAAGGCAACATCTACGCCCCAAGGGGACGCGCATTTCCATCCCCGTCGGTGATAGACGGTCGGAAATCCTCATCGGGGCGGCCAGGCTATATAGACAATCGTCACCTGAGGAATCTGGATGTTATCCCGGGTTTGGCGTATTATGCTTATGCCACCCAAATCATCGGCAGTCTCCAAGGGGCTAATGGACTGCTTCATGTCCAAGCAGCTTTACTCGCTGGACTCTATGCCGGTCAACTGGCGCATCCTTTCCAGAGTCACGGATGGATCTATCAAGCCGCTCGAGCTTGCCAAGTTCTTGTCCGAACGTAAGTTAGATGAACATTTACTTTCAAGCGACTCCCTAACGCGTTGATGTAGGAAACGGTATGAGCAATTGGAAGATGGTCCCGTGAAAGATCTCTATGATTTTGCGTACTGGACTTGTTTGCAGCTGGAAAGGTATGCGGTGCGAATCTATGCCGGGTCCGTCGTGGAATGCTAACCATAGTTCCAACCTTCAGCGATATCCTAGCGGAACTCGACCTTCCAGCCAGCGGCATATCTCGTTCCGAGGCCCGCATATCCTTGCCCAAGGGTCTTTTCACACTTTCTCTTCCTAACGAGATTTCTGCACCAAGCACCATGATGATGTTCTTTTACTCCGCCCAGATTCATCTCAGAAAAGTCCTCAATCGTGTTCATACCGATCTGTATAAGGTTGAAAGTAAGATTTTCCCGCCCAAAAGGATCCATTTCGTATTGATGATGGCACTAATAAATGATCCGAAGAACAAGGTCAGAACCGTTGGTCTTCCAACGTGCAAGAGATTCTGAGTATGAATCTCGAGCTCTGGCGGACGAGCCTGCCTGATATTATGAAATGGAAGGACAATGACCCACCTCCAAAGGAGATTAACGTCGCTCGCATGCGAGCGAAGTATTATGGCGCACGATACATTATCCACCGACCCCTCCTCTACCACGCTCTGCATTACGCCGCCGCAAGCCCCGACTCACTCCCGTCAGTAGACTCTCCTACTGCACCACCCCTTTCCGGTTCCAAATCCCAACAGGTCTCCCCGTCGATGACGCACAGTCAGCGTGCCTCGAATATGGTGCGCCTCGGTAGTGATATAGGCACCATGGGCCGGAATTCCGTTTCTTCTGCGCCGGGTAGAAGCATGACTTACCGTGACCTGCCAACCAAGCTGCGAAGAGCCTGTAAAGTGTGTGTCGACTCCGCCATTCTGAGTACGGAAGCTTTTGATGGCATTGAGGGTCGTCCAGTCGTGACAAACATTTTTGGAACTGCACACGCGTATGTTATATCTCTTCACATTTATCCAGTTAAACAACTTGCTGATTGTCTCTGTTATTCTAGTCAATTTGGCAATATGTTGGTCCTGTCTGCTACGTACATGTCGAACCTCACCGAGCTTGTCGATCGGAATGACTTAGAGCGACTTCTCAAGCGAACGATCGGGTTTCTCCTGCAGAGTCGCTACATCTCACCCAGTCTACGCGCCGATGCTCGAATACTGACCGAAATATACGAGAAGATTTTTGGTGAGCCGGCAGCAAGCTTCTCAAGTATGGACTAGGTTGCTCTCAACTATATAATGCCCCCGTTTACCTGCCTGTGTCACAGGCCAGGCCGCATTGTAACGCACCCCCTGGCTCCGGCTGATTTCCTACCTCAGAAGCAGACTATGGTCGGGGTAGTTTTTTAATATATGGCCTTCGTTTTCTTGCAGGCATACGTTGTCATGCCCTTCTCATGACAATGGTTCCTCTACCTCCTATAATCCTCTACTTCTTCTGAGAGGTCGGACTGCTCCCTTGGACAGATATCTTGCCCTTACGTCTTATATGGTCGCATGGGGGGGGGCTCTTTGATTTTATTTGCATTCTTTGTTTGGTGAAATATCACCTGCATTCTGGGGGGTTGAGCATCTGATACGTTTTGTTGTGCATATGGGAGGAAATGGTGGCTCTTTCTGATTGAAATGTGTTTGTTAGGTTTGATTTTCTTTATTTTTGCCTGATTTCGCACTCGGTACTATACTTGCTGTCTTTCTTTGGACTGGGAGTTGAATTGGCGTTTATTATATCCCGTTGGTTTTAGCGGACCTGGCATCTGGGCATGGGAGGTAATCTTTCGTTGCATTTACAGTGGACCACGGAGAATGACCTCCTTTCTTACATTTTCGAGGCGTTCAAATTGGATGGCTGTATAGTGGCTGTCTAGGCCATAAGAGCGGTGGTGTCTTGAATTTGTTTCATTTCTTTGTCTCCTGAATGTAGATCATGAGTGCGATTGATTCCCTCAACACATGACAGCGAACCCAATGAATTGAAATGGTCATTACTTGTCGTTAGACACGGGCATTTATGGATGTGAAAATGCAGGGGCTGGTGCATTGGCAATGACACCAAAGGGGGTTGACGGAATTAAGGGAGTTTGGGTCCGTCAATCATTGGAATTTCTCTCCCCCAGTCAGCCTCGGTTGCCCATGATTCCGTCCGTGCCTTATCCCCGCAATTTGGCTGCGATGAGGCTGCCCTGTGAACCATCCTTATAAAGCCCATACCCGCTGAAAGGGGAAGCAGGTGGTTGGATTTCGGAACCTGGTTCTTGGTCTCCACTACGCTTGCATCAACCTCCTTACGCGCGTGTAGACAAAATGGCCCCCGGGGCGCTTCGCCTCTCTCGAGAAGGTATGTATCTTTGGTGCTGTCTTCACCACATGCTAAGGTTGGCCAGACCCGCTAATTCACTCTGGACAGGGTTTACCGCTGATGTGACTGGCAAATCTATCCAGCGAACGCTGCTGAGCCCTTGGAAAACATTGCCTCTGATCCTACTGGCATATTATACGGCCAAAGGGAAAGAGATCGCTCGGAACCACCCGCGAAGTCTCCAGGTCCTCCAAGTGCTTGCGTCGCTTGCGGTCCTCCGTCGCATCAACGCATGGATCAACCGACGTGTGTTGAATAATGGCACTTCGGATCGATACTACTGGAACCGCGAAGTGGTGGTGTTAACGGGGGGTAGCAACGGCATCGGCAAACATGTAGCCATTCTGCTGGGACATCGGGGGATCAAAGTCGCTGTCCTCGATATCAATCCGCCCGAGGACGAGCTCCCTCCCACAGTCCGCTACCACCAGTGCGACATCACCTCACCGGCCGCCATCGCGGAGGTCGCGACCAAGATCCGCACCACGATGGGCTACCCGACCGTCTTGATCAACAACGCTGGCTTGTGCAGTGGCCGCACCATCCTCAACAGCACCGAGGCCCAGACTCGACTGCAGTTCGACGTCAACACGCTGGCGCACTACTGGCTGGCCCGCGAGTTCCTGCCCTCCATGGTCCAGCGTAACCACGGTATGGTGGTCACCGTGGCCTCGCAGGCGGGCTACACTGTCACGCCCAACATGGTGGACTACTCGGCCACGAAGGCGGCAGCCATCGCCTTCCATGAAGGGCTGGGTGCGGAACTGGTGACAAGGTACCATGCGCCGCGGGTCCGTACCGTGCTTATCACCCAGGGATTCACCAAGACGGCGTTCATCAAGGACCTGACTCCCGAAGACACGTGGTTGAATCCACTGCTGTATCCTGAGACGGTCGCCGAGGATATTGTGAATCAGGTTCTCACCGGCTCCAGTGGACATGTCGTCGTGCCGGGGTCGACTGGTTGGCTGGCGAAGGGTCTCCGTGGATTTCCGTTGTGGTTTCAGCATCGGTTGAGACTACGGTTGGAGCGCCTCATGCGGACTTCTGATTAGTGGGGGGATTGGTTATTATACTTTTGTACCTTGAGGTTTACTGTTGCTGGGGGTCTAGGTCTGGGGAATTTATGCCTGGTACATATTTGTATAACTTGGTTCTCACGGGTAGTTCTTGACTCTTCATGCGGAGGATTAGGGATCGGGTGTTCGTTTTCTGCATCCTATAATAATTTACTTTAAACCAGTCGAATCGTGCGTAAGATGCACGATGCTGCAATTGGCACATAATTCCTTCAGTGTGAAGGTCCAGACAGATCGACCGACCAGCTCGGAGGGAATCCTGAGGCCTCCCATTCGTCCAACTGGCTGGCGGGACCCGGGCAAGCATGTCTTGTTGAGCCACATCATCACATCTCGAACCAGTCGGCAGCATGTCATTTGGGAGGGGGTGCCGGTGATTGAGCTCTGACGACAGAGTTCGACAGATTGAGATTGAGATTGAATCGTTAATTACTGCCTAGTAATCATTCGGAGTAGTATCTAGGAGGGGGCTGGCTGGAGACGGATCCAATGCTCGTCATGGTTAATCTCCCTTTGGCCAGTCCAGCCTCTTGTGTTTGTTTTGCTTGCCCTCTCGACGGCACGTGCGGCCCCACCGCCTCACCGCGACTTTTTTTTTTTTCTTCATCTTCAATTCCGTCGCATTCCTCATCGTCGCTTTTTTTCCCCGACCGAAGGGCTCTTGTCCATCCCCATCTGATCTGGAACCTTTACCTGCATCTTGTCCATCTTCCTTTTTTTTTTATCATATTCTTTGATACCCCACATTCCTCATCAATATTGCTTTTTTAATTCCTTTCCCCCCACCTCAAGTTGATTGATTCCCCGCCGTCCTGCCACGGAATAAATCCTACCTGGCCATCCTTGCCTCAGGCGCTAAGGTCACTGGATCGCCCTAGCGGCCGATTGTCTGGAGCAACCAAACTAAAAGTTGGGGCCTCCGATTCCCGAGTGACAAAGAACCACGGTTCAGCTCCGTCGTTGTTTACTGCGCTTGTCGCCCAGCAAAAACAACTCGTTCCACGGGCTGAGCTGAACCTGACGGCACTTTATTCTTGCTTGCCTGGCCTTGCCTACCTCAGTGGTCCCATCCACTTTCAGCTCACCTCCCCGTCCCTACTCTCTCTCTCTTCTCTCTCCCTCTCTCTTTTTCATCTCTTCCCCTCCCCTCTCATAAGTATTATCTTAATCCTTTGATTCTACTGTATTTTATTTCGCTCCTTTTGTTTTTACGATTGCATTTTCTCTCACTTTGTTTTCCTTCCCCAAGATAATTCCCCCCCTCCCATACTGTCTAATATTTAGGGTTTGCGACTTCTAATTCCTTCGCCTCGCCCCAAATTCCGCGATTGACATTCCACATGTGCGTCTGAATCGCTAGAGCATTGCTCGGATCGCTCTCTGCCCATCATGTTCAAGGCTCTCATTGGCGGGAACCGCTCCTCCTCCGACGTGCGCAGCAACTCGAGCTCTAAGAGCAAGAGCCGTCGCAGGACCGACTCCAAGGGTTCGACAGTGAGCCGCAAGTCATCACGGGGTGACGACCGTGACCGTGGCTTGGGCGACCTGTCCGCATATCCATCTTCGAGTAGCCGGAGTCGGCGCAAGGCATCGAGTGTGGCCGGAGAATCCGTCGCCTCGAGCTATGCGACGGCCGAACCGGGTGTGTCGGGCGACCCCGATCCCCTTCTTATCGAACGAACCCCTAGACGCCGCGATTACGAAGATTCCGACCGCCGCGATCGATACCGCGATGATTACGATGAAGTGGAGGATGGCTCCTGCAGGCGCAATCGGGCGCGCTCACCCAGCCGAGAGCGTGAACGCCCTAGGTCAAGCCGATACAGCGAAGGAAATGACGACCATGACGATAGTAACGATGATTACGATAATAGGCGGCGCGATCGTCGCCGAACTCGGTCGGGCGATGCGTATTATCCGCCTGTCTCGGGTGCACCTGATATGGCATCTCCTCACCTGCCTCAATTTCCGCCGCAATTCCACAGTGTGAGTCCGGAAAGCCCGTTGCTGGCCTTCCCCAATGCGCCCGGAAACTATGATCCTCATGTCCAACAACAATTCCCCGGCCAGTTTCCGGCGTACGTGCCAGCGCCTTACAGCCCGCAGAATCCCGCAGGCGAAGCAGCAGACTACTATGGTGACCAAGGTCAATCGGTCGCGTACCAGCCCGGTGTGCGGCCCAAACCTCCACTGGTCGCCTCTCATGACCAGGCGCATTTGATGACCGCGTCGCCAACCGCCAATCCACCGCCGGAACCGAGTAGTATGGGACAAATCGGCGCTGCCGCTGGCTATTATACTGACGATGTTCCCGATACTCCCGTCACTGAACAGCCCAGCGGTTCATCTGCCCCAGCACCCAAGCCGCACCGACCGTCTAAACCATCTATACATACTTCCGGGCCTGCAGCTGCCGCCGCTACGTATGGAGTAGGAGATGTACTGCATGACAGCAGTGCGTCTTCATCGCCTGTCCACGTTGAATCGCCAACCTCAATTCATGACCCGCCGGCTGCTGGTAATACTCACAAGCCCCCGCAATCCCATGGCATGGGTGTTTCGTTCGGTGCAGCCGCAGCGGGTGCAGCGGCCGGTTACGCGATGGCTTCCCATCATCACTCGTCAAATGCCGACCACACCTCCCAATATACCATGCAAAATTATGAAGAGATCTCCCCAAATCTCACGGGGCAGCTCGGTCCGTCGATCTACCCGCCCTATTCGAATGCACCCGCATATGCTGCTGGTGGCGGTGCACTAGCTGGGTACGCTACTGATCCCTCGCATCCTCATCATGCTGCGATCTACCATAGCCCTCCACTGCAAGGCGGAGAGCTGGCTCTTCAACGGCCTCAGCGCGGTCCCATGGATAAGTTTATCGATTTTTGGCGTGACCCCGAAGGCGTGGGGATGTTCGAAGACTACACAGAGGCAATCGGAGTCTGTAAATATTGTTTTGAACCCGGTACAACCTCGCGTGACGCACCTCGAAAGCACAATCACAAAGCACGTCGCAATTCCGGAGATCGATACAGCAACGGGTCTCGGATTGATAAACTGATTCGCTATGGGTCTTCCGAGGACGAGGGCCGACGACGCAAGAAATCTTCAAGAAACTCCTGGCTGCCTGGAGTGCTTGCGGGCTACGGAGTCAAGTCGCTCTTCAACAACAAGGATTTTGATGATACCTATAGCGTTCGATCTGGCCGCGTAGTCTCGTCGCATGAGACTGAGAGCGTTTCAACCGCACGCAAGAGTCAGACCTCACGAGGGGTTTATAGGCGCTCGTCTCGGAGTCGCTCTGGAGATCGCTCTCACCGCAGCTATCATGCGGACTCGAAAGTTGGTAAAGGGGAGATGCTTCGAATCAGGTCTCGCTCTCGTTCTCGCTCTTCATCGCGAACCCAAAGTCACTCTGCTCTCAGGGACGCTGCTCTAGGTGCTGCAGTAGGCACGGCAGCCGTGTCAGTAGTGAAGTCTCGCCACCGAAGCAGCAGCCGAAGTCGGTCACCGCGTAAAGCGCGCAGCAGAACCTCTTCTTCATCCGACTCCTCCGTTCTAAATATCTCGGGGGCGCCTGAAAAACCCGCGGGAAGTGGTATTGGTTCATTCTTTTCTGCGTCTTCAGAAAACCGCAAGAAGCGTCGTACGAAAAAGCAAGGGAGCATTTTCTCTTTCAAAAATAATTCCTCTTCCTCTTTGGATAATGATCTGGCTTTTGGAAACGGGTACTCGAAATTGCCGCCTGGAAAATTGAAGAAAAAGAACCGCAAGAAGGATAAAAAGGACCTTGAAGCGAGACTTCTGGGAATGGGTGCAGTTGCAACTGCCCTCGTGGCAGCTCGTAAACACCGCCGACCAGGTGAAATCCTCGCCGGCAAAGATTCTCGATCAGGTCGCTCGGACTATACCTCTTCTGCTTCCAATGATGAGGGATGGGAGGACCTAGACTCGGGTGACCAGTCTCCCGCAAGTGTCAGTTCGGGACTCGCTTTTGGTGGAGATGACTCCCATTCGTCAGATTCTGGGAAGTCTATCTGGGGCTGGAGGTGGGGAAGTAAGAAGGACAAGAAGAAGGCGAAGAAGAGGTCTGATTCGAAAGACGACCAACTGCCAAGTGCTGCTGCCCTGGGCGCCGGTGCTCTGGGAACAGCCGCACTTGCTTCGGCCTACTCCAGGGGCGGTAGAAAGACCAGCCAGGATGCCATTAGCAGTACTGGGAGTCTTCAGCATGTGGCTCCAGTCCCCACCAGCGACCCGTCCCGGTTTGATGCCATCAGGGTATCGTCGAACCCCCCTGCCCAGCCAACTTTTGTGCGCCCGGGGCCTATACCTCTTCAACAACCCCAGCCTGTGACACCAGTCTCTCAAGCGGTATACACCTCGCAAGGCGAGCCGATTCATGCGTACAGTGCACCCGCGACCGGAGATCCAGCATTCGCAGGGGCACCTTTTGCTCCATATGAACAGCAACCGTCCGAAACATTCAAAAAAGGACCGTGGAGTCAAAAGGGCCCACCGTATCCCGATGTTAGAGATGAGCCTATCATTAGACCGCCTCGACGAAGTGACTCTTCTCCCGTGTTTCCTACAGAGTCCCTAGAAGGGTCTCAAATTTCCGCCCTGAAGCGTCGATCTACTACTAAAGACCAGGCGTCGGTCTCATTTGACCTGACACAGGAACAGGAGGACAAAGAACGACGTGCGGACCGGCTCGATAGGTTGAGACGCAATGCTGACTATGATGGAGGCGTTCAACTTATTGACCGAGAAAGTGAAACGGGTTCGTGGGATCCTGATCGCCGTTCTAAACGCAATAAACAACGGGATTCCGAATCAGCCCGGGACGATGGCTACGAGGACGACCGAAGGGACTATGAGCGGGATCCTCGAAAGAGCTCTGATTCCTCGTCATGGATCGGCCCAGCAGCAGTAGGTGCCGTAGGTGCCGCGGCGGCGGCATCGGCGCTTTCCAGCAGAGCTTCCCAGGACGATTCCTCAGAGACGAGTCGACGCAGTGAGGAACGCCGAGAGAAGCGTCGAGCACAAAGACGCGGCGCGTCTGAACCCGGCTCGACTGTTTCAAGTGCACCTATGTCTGACGTTGCTGATGAGCGCTCGTTCTCGCCACATGAGGCAGAGCATATCAAAACTTCCGCATTCCGTGATGTGTATCGCAAAAAGTCGGTCCACGATGATTATGCGCAGTTCTTCGCCCCCGAAGTGCAACGCTATAGTCCTGACACCTATCATCGCCGCGAGCCTACTTCGATGCCTACGATCATAGAAGTAGAGCCGACTAACCAGCGCGTCCGCACATTGAGCGAAGGTCCGCATCCAGAATATGACAATCTGCCTTGGCCGGTACCGACTCTCAAACTCATTGAACCCACACCACCGCAAAGCTTGAGCGGATCGGTTAGAGATCTCGCGTCGCCGGTCATGTCAACTCCTGAGATAATCGAGGCAGAAAGTCCACCAGAGCGGCCGACAACAGGCTCAAGGGTCTCTTGGGGCGAGCATGAGATGCACGAGTACGAAGTTCCATCTACGTCTTCCGATCACGAATCTATCAATCATGATCTTCCAAGCCGAAGTAGATCGAGTAGGAAAGACGATCTCGCTGATGAGGAACTCAGTCGAGATATTAGAGACGCCTCGCCTAAGAATTCATCTATTAACGTCGAAGGTGACATCGATTTTGCCGCAACGGTGGCTGCAGCCACTGCAGCTACGGGCTTTGATCCTTCACTCGTGACGGATGATCCAACCTACCACACGCGGTCGTCACCCCCTGGATCCGGGGTCCAATTCGTTTCGCCTTGGACTCGGGTGCCTGTTGATTCCAGAGAGCCGCATAGGTTTGCCGAAGGCGAAGTCGAGACATCGGATGATAGGCCAAAGAATGGGGCACCACCAAGACAGTTCATGGACAATGAACCGCTTTTCTCAGAGCCTGAGCCCGTCACTCGGGAAAAGGATATGACCCACGAGAACAGACCCCGGTCGTCCATTGCACAAGAGGTCATTGAGCAACTGGGTGGACACCGCGATGACCGTCGCAGATCCCGATCCCAATCTCCCCCAGACGAGGCCCTTTCCATGCCAGGTGGATTCGGCCAAGAGGACTCACCCACTAGGCGCCCGCGAGATATGCCCAAGGATGGATCCCAATCGCTCGTTTCGGCATCCACACCTGCGGATTTTGAAACTCCGACAAAATCACGATCCCGGTCTAGTACCGACGATTTGAAGCTGCAGGAAGATGACACTGCATCTTTAGCCGAAACTGGCTCTGAAGGGAAAAAGAAACGGCGCAAGAGACGCTCCAAGCGAGACACTGACGACTTTGAAAATTCTGCTTCTGTGACATCCTCGCCGGCCAGGATTGGAGAGAGCCGTGACAAATCCAGAAGCACATATGAGAAGACGGAAAAGAAGCCGGGCAGCTTTTTAAGCAGTATCTTCGGCTCTAAAGTCTCTGAGCCAGTAGACAGCAAGAGGTCCTCTTCTACAGATAGACGCACGTCTCGCGAAGTCCAATCGGATATCGGAACCCGGTCACCGGAGGGGTCGAGACATCGGCGGAAGGAGAGGTCTTCTAGCCGTCGCAGCTCTAGCCGTGCTGATACATTAGAGGGCGACTCTTCTGATGAGGACAGTACGGTTGCGGAAAAGGAAAATATCAACGTCGAAGGCTACAAGTCGAGCAGACAGCGAAGGGAAGAACGCCGGCGGCAAAGACACGAGGGCATTCTAGAATCTGGTAAAGGAAGGGGAGATGAGAAGGTATAGTTTTAGCTGTTTTTCATTTTTCTTTCTTCTGTAAACTTTGTGTGGTTTGCCTGATCTGATCCATTCCCGGACTTTGATGATTTGTGAATATGTTATATGACTCATGTACTAAATGCTTTATTGCTTCAATTTTTCTACGTATAGGCCCGAGATTCATCTGAAGACAACGATGAAGAAACCAGAGGACTGGGGCTAGATCTTCTAGAGCAGCGGCCGAGAAGCCGTTCAGAATCGCTTCCTCTATTAGCGAAGACCTTCGACCTGGAACCCAAATCGCAGAGTAGACCAACATCTCCTGAATTGGCCCAAAGACAGGGTGAGAACGGAGATTTCTTTGCATCGCAATCGGTCGTGTCGCGCTCGAATGACTCGCCGACTGCAGTGCCTCTGCATTTCCGCCGGCCCCCAACCTCACCGGGTCTCCAGCGTTCACCATCTGCCAATTTCCCGATAGCCCCGTCTCCTGGGTCTCCAACTCAGACCCGTCCGCGCCGGCCCAACTCAACCGAATTCCGAACCTCGCGCGAGATCCGCCCCTTGTGGCTCGTGGAGCGCCATGGTTCCAGCAAAGTAGAACTACAGCCCGATGAGCCCTTGCCCTCGCTCCCATCCAGCAAGAGCTCGTCCGCGAACGCATCGGTCGAGGACCTGACTGCTCTGTCAGATGAGAAGAGCTGGGAGATGCTTGACTACAGTCATTATGTCCACGGCATGCCTCAGGCGCGAGGCATCGATCAGACGACCCCTGCCACGCACCCTGAGGAGAACAACATCTACCACGATTTCCTTGGTTCTCAGGAAGGGACACCCACCGCGGCAACTTTCGGCCAAACCAGTGCTCCCTCCTCGGCCAAGAAGAGCAAGCCCAAGTACGAATTCCACTCTCCGTCGGAACTCCTCCAAGATCCTAGTGTGTATGGCGAATTGCCGTCATCCCCAACGATGGGATCGCTGCCTTCGGCCGAAGGCTCTGCGGTTGGGATGAAGAAGGAAGATGACAATCGACCTTCGACTCCGGAGAACAAATCTGTCGATATTTCGGAAACAGCAGAGTCGACGCCCACTCAACGCAAGACTGCTCCGCTGGCGGAGCCTAAGGAGTCGTCAAAAGGAATGGGCATCGCTGGCGCTGTGGGTGCTGTAGTCGCGGCAGCAGTTGGCTTAGATAGACATGCACCATCTGGTCTATCAGATAAGAATGAGGAAGGGATGGCGGCAAGAACGGATAAATCGATGTCGAACGGTGAAGATACCCCTATTTCGCGTGATCTTCCGCCAGGCTCGTTCCAATCAGACAAGGACATTGAAGCGCCTCAGTCTGCATTGAGTGCTCAAGACGAACCGAAGGCACTTGTTGACCCCGCCGACTCCCCTGTAGCAGGACCTGCCGATGAAAAGCGTGAAATTGCCGATGAATTTACGGCAGCTGAGCCGGCTAGAGAGTCAAGTGCCGTTCCAGATAAAGTGAAAGACGCTTCTCGGGACCCTTTCCTGGATGAGTCCGATGTCCTTGGAGCTTCACCTACCGAACAGACCGCTGAAGCGGTGCCTGAAGCTACGCCTCAAGAAAGCGAAACTGTTCAGACAAAAACGGAAGATCTAACCGCTGAATCTACCGAACCGGTCTTGTCGAAGAAGCAGAAGAAGAAAGACCGAAAGAAAAAGAAGGCGGCGTCCAGTGAATTCGAACGGGTCCTGCCTGCCGAGGAACCAACGCCCGTGGAAACCCCTTCTGCTTTAGATGAACCCGAGAAACCTGAGGCCACCGAGAAGCCAGAAGAGCCACTTCCTCAAGAGCCCGCACCGGAAACCGTTCCTGATGACCTTGAAGCCACTCGTTCGTTAGAGCCTGAAGTACCACCGGTTGCGGAGGCTGAAGAGACACCTGCCAAGATTGTCGATACCGCAGTGGCTTCTAAGAAGCTAAAGCGTGACAAGAAGAAGAAAAAGAAGAACATTGGCTCTATTGCGGAGGAGATTCCTGAGGAACCAACTACCGTTGAATCTACACAGCCTTCCGCCGAGACCCCGACGGATGAAAACGGCTTCAAATCGGCCGAGGAGGGCACGGAGCAAAAGGTGGAGTCGCAAGTCCAAGAAATCTTTGAAGACTCTCGGGAATATCTTTCTCCTACGACTCGGGGGCCAGAGGAAATTACTCCAGAAGTCACTGAAAGCGTCGAGCATGAGACTTCCATCCTATCCGAACAGCGTTCTCTAGAAGCAACGGAGACTAAAGAAGATAAGGGGCTGTTAGAAACCCCAGAGCAGCCACAGGATCTGACGACTGAGCCTACCGTCACTCAAGAGGAATTTCCAGAATCCACTCAAATCACTGGAGAGACCAACGCTGCAGATGACTCAACTGCGCAGCAGAGTAAAACGCTCTCTCGTCAGGATGAGACGGTTGAGACAGTTCCCATCACCGATGTTCCAGAGGCAGTCTCTGCGCAGGGCGATTCGACTGCACCAGATCTAATGGACGAGGGGAAAGCAGAGAAGCTCGAGAAGGAAACGGAAACCCCTACCGACCAGGCAGCAGGGCCAGTAATAGTCAATTTGCAGACTCAGGATATGGAACCAAGTACTGTTGTTGAAGATGACCTGGCGCGCAAAGACCAAGAAGACGCCAACGACAAGGGCGCCGCGGAGCCACTCGAAGAGGTCGGAACCGCAGCTGCGCCTTCAGAACCTGTACTCGAGGGAGCTTCCGAGCCTGCAGTTCCCCGTGATGGTGAAATTGACGTGAAGGGACCAGAACATACTCAGCCGCAAAACGAGGAAACTTCTCAGGATCTAACAAAATCCGAGGGGCCAATTTCTGAGGTCCCTGCCTCAATAATGGACTCTCAAGGAGATGACTCGCACGAGCCTACTCCGAAAGAGAACCTAGAAGAGGTAGCCGAAGACACACCCAAGAAGAAGGGCAAAAAGAGCAAGAAGAAGCGCAAGTCTACCGTTTCATCGCCCGATCCTCCAGCTGAGCCGGAGAATGAGTCTGAGACAGCCAAACCCGAAGACCCTGTCCCAGAGAAGGAGCCCGCCCAAACTGCTTCCCCATCGCAGCCCAATGACCAGGACACCACAGCTGTTGCTGAAAGTCAGGATGCTCGCGAGGAACAACCCTCTGAAACTAAAGAGGAAGAAGCCGCGCCCACAGTAGCGGAACACAACTTAATCATCCCGGTGGTGGAAAATTCGAGTCCTGACACCAAGGACGCCGAGCAGCCCTTGCACATGTCCGAGCTGGAACCGGCTGAACCTATATCTATGCCTGAACCCGAGTCGCAGCCCCTGCCCCAGCCTGAAGTGGAAGGGGAGAAGGAGAAGGAGCCTACGGGCAAAAGGGGCAAGAAAAAGAAGGGGAAGAAGAAGAGCGTCTCCGCCGTCTCGGACGGGGCTGAAGCTGTGACTGCGCCTTCTCCGGACACCGCTGTCGCCGATGTTTCCAATGATGTGGAGACAAGCGCTTCTCCTGAAGCTACTACCCCCGAGGATAACCAGGAACTTGCTCAAGAGAAAACAACAACTAAAATTGAGCCTGCTTTGGATCCCGCCGATACGTCTCAACATGAGGATCTAGGTGTTTCTCCCGAAGCCAATGTCCCGGAGGATGTCCAAGAGCCTGCCGAAGATAAATCAGTGAAAATTGAGCCGTCGGCCGAGAAAGTTGTAGAGGGCGAAAAGGACATTGAGAATCAGCCTGAAGAGTCTAAATCGGAATCCCTGGAACAGCCCCAAGAGCAATCTGTGGAACAATCCCAGGAGCAACCTAATGAAGAGCCCCTCGAACAACCCAAGGAGTCCGAGCCTACCGAATCCGAGGTCCCCATGACTGCCGCTCAAAGAAAAAAGGCGAAGAAGCAGAAGAAGAAGAAGGATCGCCAATCTGCTTCCCTGGAGACGGGCACGGAGGCGGTCCCCGTTGAGGTCCCTACAGAAACCGATCTCAGTTCTACGGTGGAGCCGGCTACTGCGCCTACTGGCACTCAAGAGCCTGAAGGTGTACCGGCTGTTTCCGAGGAGGCATCAGGCGTAGATGACAAGCAAGAGAAGCAGATGGGGGACATTGCGCCTGCTACCGAGGACTCAGAAGGTCTACGAGCTGTTCCAGATCACTTGCCAAAATCAGATGACAAGGCTGTGCAGCCGAATGAGGAGACGCATGAAAATGCGGAATCGAACATCCCGACTGAAGAGCCTATTCCGTCTACCGAGTCTCTGCCTCAGCCCGAGCCTGAGCAGCAAGAATCCGCAGATACTATTGAGGAGGCTACGACTACGATAATGCCTACGGATAATCAAGAAGATTCTCGACCTGCACAGGAACAAGCTACGGAGGAGGTGTCTGCTGTAGAGACCCAGGAGCCCATTTCAGTGCCTGGAGAGTTCCCAGAGACTGCAAACCAGCCTGCCGATATCGACCTCAAGGATGAGGCCGTTGAAGGTGGTGCTGAAAAGGACGAGCCTACAAAGTTGGACCCCGAAGATTTCGCGGAAGGGGTGTCCAAGGATGTTGTGTCACCCGCTCAGGATACCACCGAGGAACAGACACAGGAGGAACCTGTCCAAGAGCCAGCAGCTCAAGATGAAACTGCCAAGGAGGAGCCAGTCAACGAATCAGCCCTCGAAGAATCCGTGCAAGATCCCGGACCAGCAGAAGAAGTCAAGGACGAGCCGGTTGTTGATGAGCCCGCACAACAGGAGTCTGTACAGCAGCTGACACAGCTGGAAGAGTTGAAGGAGGAGGCGATTCAAGAACAAGCTCCAACTGAAATTGATCCGATCAGCGTAGAACCCTCTTCTGAGCAAGCCGACGTCGAAGAGAGCACCACTACCGCTGAAAAGAACGTCCCTGAATCTACACCAGAGGAGACCCAACCTGAGCCTTCTGCAAAGTCTAAGAAGTCCAAGAAGAAGAAGAAGAAGAGGTCTCAGTCTGGCCATGTCATTCCTGAAGAGGCCAAAGAGCCGGTGACAGAGGAACCAATGGCAGAGAAGCCTGTTCAAGTGAAGTCACCTGAACAGGAACCCGAGAAAGAACCGCTTGTGCAGGAGCCATCTGAACAGGAGCTAGAGAAGAAGCAGCAGGTACAAGAACCAGCTCCCGAAGCTCCCGAACAGACTTCAGTCGACCCAATCAGCACCGAAGACTCCGAAAAGGTGCCTGGCGAAGAAGATACCGCTCCTACTGAGACGGAGAAGGGCATCACGGTAGCTACACCTGAAGAAACTCAGCCCGAAGAGATCTCTGCGACTTCCAAGAAGTCCAAGAAAAAGAAATCGAAATCGGGACAGGTTACTCCGGATGAAGTCAAAGAGGCAACCCAAGAGGAGCCCGTGAAGGAAAAGCCAGTGCAGGAACCAGTGCAGGAGCCAGTTCAAGAGCCAGTTCAGGAGCCAGTTGAAGAGCCAGTGCAAGAGGAGCCAATGCAGGAGGGGCCAGTGCAGGAGACTGCTCAGGAGCAGCTCTCAAAAGACCTGACCAACGCTCCCGAGCAGACCCAAGGCGAAGAAGATGCCCTTCCTGCCGAGGAAAACGACACGGCAACCGCACCTGCGGAGACCCAGCCTGGAACCCCTCCTTTGTCCAAGAAAGAGAAGAAAATGAAAATGAAAAAGTCTCAATCAGGACAGACTACTCCTATCAGCGAGGTGGCCCCAGAAATTGCCCCCGAGGCGTCATCGGATGCAAAGCAGGAGCTCTTCGATGCTCCTGAAGACAAGCAAGATCCTCCTGTTACTGATACACACGCACCCGCACCTGAAGGGCTAGACGTTCCTGAAGAATCGGCGCAAGAGCCCAAAACCGATGAGCCTCAAGTTGATGAAGCCAAGACCGAGGAGGAACCGGCGGTCGAAGAACCCAAGGCTGAAGAGCCCAAGGCCCAAGAGCTTAAGGTCGAAGAGGAGCCCGAGGCCCAAGAGGAGACGCTAATTGGGTCCTCTGAGTCGACTGACCCAGCAACCCCAACCGACTCACAACCTCTCCCCGATCCAACCGAGTCTACCACCGCTCCCGAATCCATTGAAGAGCCCCAGCCCTCCACTAGCAAGAAAAAGAAGGACAAAAAGAAGAAGCGCCAGTCAACTTCAATTGATGAGGACCAGCCTGCTCCTACGACCGAAGAAGCGGGTGAAACTCTTTCTGAGAAGCCGCTGGAGCCCGAATCCGCTCTTGAACCTGCGCAAGAGGCATCCTCCACCGATGCCGAAAAGTCTGAAGAGAAGGCGATGCCCGAAGATTTCACTCAAGAGTTAAATGGCGATGACAACAAGTCTGCAGAGTCCGCGGGCATTGAAGAGACTGCTAAGAAGCCAGGAGTCGTCGAATCTCAAGAGACTGTAGAGACTCCCGAAGCTATACCAGAACTTCGAGAAGGATCTTCTAAGAAAAAGAAGAAAGACAAGAAGAAACGCAAGTCCGTTAGTTTTGCCGCTGAGGAGTCACTAGCGCAGGAACCTGAACAATCTACATCCGAGTCTGCAGAGCCAGCCACAGAGACCATTGACTCGTCTGACAAGTCCATTGAGCAAAACCTCGGGGATTCCGCCTTGCAAGCGAGCCAAGAGAGTCAGGATGGTGCGCCTACGGATGAACCTCACCAAAAGAAATCTCTGTCTAATGAACCCACCCAAGATACTGCTGCTGCCTCCGGGTTAGAGAATGAGAAGTCCAGTGAAGTCTCTGCTCCACAAGAAGAGCAGCCTCAATCGCAATTCGACTCTATAACCGAAGAGCTAGAGCACGTCATGGAGCCTTCTGAGCCCGTACACATTCCCACAGTAACAGAAGAAAAAGCACTCGAAGAGGAAATCCCTGATGCCACGTCAAAAAAAGACCCTCTCGGTGATGCTCAAGTGTTCTCTGAGCCTAAGCAGGAGACGCCAGGAATAGACATACCCGCTACGGATAAGACTCAGCAACCGCCCGATGTTGAAACTCCTCCTGAGCAGACAGCTTTTGGAACAGTGCCTCAGGCTGCAGAAAATGGGTTAGAGGAAATGACCCAGACTCCTAAATCCAAGAAGTCGAAGAAAAAGAAGAGGGCTTCAGGAATTAGTGAAGAAGCTCCCGCAGAGGCACCAGAACCTAGTAATGACAAGACTACGGTGGACACGGAGAAGATTCCTGATACCCCGGCTTCCGAAGATATCGCCGCAGAGCCTGTGGCAGAGCCTGTCGCAAAACCTATTGCAGAACCTGTTGCAGAGGCTGACGCCGAGCCTGTCACTGAGCCTGAGAAGTCAGAGGACAATGAATTCGCAAACATGTCTGCCAAAGAAAAAAGAAAAGCCAAAAAGAAAAAGAAGGCATCGGCAGTAAACAAAGAAGCTCCCGCAGAAGTTCCAGGGCACAGCAGCGACAAGACTCCGGTAGAAACAGAGAAGGTTCTTGATGCCCCAGCCACCGAGGAGATTGCTACAGAACCTGTTATAGAGCCTCTTGCAGGATCTATCGCCGACCTTACTGCAGAGCCTTTTACCGAGCCTATTGCCGAGCCTGAAAAGCCTGAGGATTATGGGTTCGCAAACATGTCTGCCAAGGAAAAGAGGAAGGCCAAAAAGAAGAAGGTTTCAGGGGTCGTAGAAGCTCCAGAACCCAGCAGCGAAGATACACCGGTAGAAACGGAGAAGGTTCCTGATATGACGGCTGAGGAGGACATAATCACAGGGCCTGCGACAGAGCCTGCCACTGAGCCTACCACTGAGCCTACCACTGAGCCTACCACTGAGCCTACCACTGAGCCTACCACTGAGCCTACCACTGAGCCTGTCGCTGAGCCTGAAAAGTCAGAGGATGATGGATTCGCAAACATGTCCGCCAAGGAAAAGAAGAAGGCCAAAAAGAAGAAGAAGCGGCAGTCAAAAAGTATAGATGTGGGAATTGACGAGAGTGCGCATCGAGAAACGAGCGAAGTCGAGACTCCTGCCGAAGCCGAACCCTCAGACCCTTCTCTTGAGATGGCAACTGCACCTACTGAAGATGACGGTAAAGACAATCAGTCCCACGACACCGGCGTACACGGCAAGAACGATAAAGATCTGACTTGGACTGATGACAAAGTATCTTCGCAGGTAGAGCAACGGTCACCGACTCCACCCGCTGACAGTCCCCATCCCGTGCCTGAGCCCAACGATCCCGATTTGTCATTTGCGTTGCCCGGTGTTGAGGGGGAAATTGCTGATCAAGTTGATGCGGGTGGGCAAATTCAACCGTCCACAGAAAATGAAAAGGAGGAAACTGGTGAGGGAAAGCAGGAAATCGAACCTACAACGCATGCCGAGGGCTTCGAAAACATCGCCAGCGAAACGACTGAGGCGGTAGCACCTACGCATGAGACAGAAGGATCCACAGCTGAGCCTACAGTTACAAGGGAACCTGAAGAACAACCGAAACCAGAAACTTCAGATCAAACCCCGGCGGCGGAGGAAGCTGTACAGGAAGAAAAACTGGACAAAATTGAGACACTGCCCATCATTGGCGAAAATGAAGACGACTCAGTGGCTATCTCAACCCCGAAAACTAAGGAAGATGTTGTTCTCGAACCTACCGGTGATAAATCTGTGGGTGAAACGGAAACGACGAGTGAGACCGCCCCACCAAATACCGATGCGCTTGAATCCACCGCGCCGTCAAGAAAATTGAGCAAAAAAGAGCGGAAGAAGAAGCAGCGCGAGGCGCAGAAGGCAGCAGATTTGTCTAAGGAATCGGACACGCAGGGTCTTCCTGAGGTCAAGAGCCAGTCAGCTGCTTCGGCTACTCCTGAGACTGGGGAAGGTGCGGAGACATTGCCTGAGGCCTCCGTGCAGGAACCAAGAGAAGAGTTGAAACCACAGGAGCACGTCGAGGACCATCACGTCTCCGTCGATGACGCTCTTCCCTCCACTAGTGATCAACTAATTGATTCGGCGGCTTCCGAAGACAAGAAAGACACGGATACTTTCCCCGAAGCTCCCGAACAGGAACCTAAGGAGGAGCATGTCGTGGAAACATCTAAGCCAACTTCTACAGAAGTGGATCTTCCATCCTCTGATGCCCAACCAATCGATCCGGCGGCTTCTGATGTCATAAATTATACGGAAACAATCCCTCGAGCACCTGGGCCGGAGCCGGACAAGGAGAAGCACTCAGAAGTACAGCCTGGCTCTACAGAGAGCAAGGTGGAACCCGAAACAGCCATGGAGGCGCCTGAGACGGGTGCGAATGAAGTGCCTTTAGTCTCGAACTCTACTACCGCTAAGGAGCCTCGGAAAGGTCATATGAAAAAGGCCCTAACTCCAGAGCCTACAGATATGGAGATTCTCCCTAAGAACAACAATGAGGACTCCAAGGCCATCACTTCACAATATGACAGGAACGAAGATAACGAGGCTACCCAGGAGGAAACAAGGGAACTTCCACGAATCGAAGATGTGTCAGCACAGGTCGAAACTGCGGTTGACGAGGGAAACCCCATGCAAATTGAGACGGAATCCGCCGAGCACATGCAATCACCTGAGGCGGACCGTGGACTGCTCTCCGAAGATAAACAACCCATCCTGGACGAGACGATCACTTCGCCTGAAGGGGCATCTGATGAGCAGCCACAGCAAGTCACAGATGACCAACTTCCCGAAGAAAGTGCCCCGGTGGAGCAGTTAAGCCGGAAGGAGTCTAAGAAAAAGAAAAAGAAGGCGAAGAAGGACAGCAAGAAACAGTCTGAGGATGTTCTTTCTCCTTCTACTCCTGTTCCCGCTGAAACCAAGGAGGAAACCACAGCAGAGACTACTACGACGGGGGCATCTCCTGAAACCGACCTACCTGTTGAAGAACCAACGCCGGAACCGAAGGAGATATCTGAATCTGAAGTGCCTCTAGAGGGTCCCACGGCGGAGCCTCGAGATTCTGAGTCAAGTTTAGAAGCTCCTATTAGGGCACCTCTTCCAACAGGCGAGAAAACCCAAGAGATGCCCGCAGATATTCCAGGCCAAGCTGTTCGTGAGCCCGTTGAGGAGCAACACGAGTCGGCGTCTCGGGGAGAGGAGGGACTGAAGGATGACGAAAAACCGGTGCCTGTAGAGAGCGAAGCTGCTGGTAAAGTTGATCTCGGTCCCGTTGAAGGGCATGGGGTTGGTGACGATTCCGAAAACGTCGAACCTGCAGAGCCTCTCTCCAGGAAGCAGTCGAAGAAGGATAAGAGAAAGGCGAAGAAGAAGGCCAAGCAAGAGGTTGATGAGACTGCGCCGCAGTCGGAGCCAGTTCCAGAGGCTCCTAAAGAATCTACTGAAGAGCAACAGCCTAAGCCCGAGTCCGAGGCGGTTCCAGTGGTTCCTAAAGATATTTTCGAAGAGCAGCCTATCGCTACAGAAACACCAGTGGAGCAAACGAAGTCGCAGGAGTCGGAGCAGCCTGTTCCTGAGTCCGAACTGGCCCTTGAGGCTCCACGGGAAATTAACGAAGAGCAGCCTACCGTCAACAAAGCACTTGTGGGGAATGTGAAGCCCCAGGAAGAAGACCAGCCTGAGCCTTGGACATTTGTGGAGGCTACGAAAGGAGTTACTGAAGAACAAACTCCCACCCCGGAAACAGGATTAGAGGAAAGGTCACAAGAAGCAGAACTCCCCGAACCTGAGGCAGCTGTGGAAACTACTTGGGAGATTGTTCAAGAGTATGAAACGCCGAAGGATTTGAGGAAGATGAGAGATGAGCAACCGGGGCCCGAACCAGTTCTGGATGCTACGAAAGAACTTACTGGGGAACAGTCTGTCGTTCCGGAAACAGCGACAGAGGAGGAAAAGCCACAGGAGACAGAACACCGCCAGCTTGAGTCAGTCTCAGAGGCTCCCAAGGAAACTGTCGAAGAGAAGTTTGCCACCACGGAGACATCAACTCAGGATCCGGCACTAGGAGCTATCGAAGATACCAACTTGGACGAGAACCCTGCTTCGAGGAAATTGTCTAAAAAAGAGAAAAAGAAGAAGCGCAAGACAAAACAGAGCCAGGAGGCCACATCATCGGAACCCGGTGCTCCCAGCGAGCCTGCAACCGATCTCGTCTCTAAACCGTTCCGTGCACCGGAAGAATCGGAGACTTCAGACCCAAGATACTATGCCCTTGATGATGACTTTTTGCCGTCCATTGATTGGGAGAAAGGTAAGATCGATTCCAACGAACCATCTCCCCAGTCGTCGCCTGAGACTCGACCTGTTCCATTTGAGCCAGGCATTGCTCCATTCGACGAATCTGCTATTCCAGAAGGTCTAACCGTACGATTAGACAACTTGGTTGCTGCAAAGGGAACGAGGGAAGCGCCAAGAGGTTTGGGACATGGAGCGATGAGCTCGATCCCAGAAAAGCGAAGCAAGGAAGATCTTGGTGTTTTGCCACACAGGCAACCCAAAGTCACCAGCGTGTTCCCCGACTTTGAACAAGGCTCATTCCGACTTCCCCCGCCCATTCAATTGTCCCAGCCAGTAAAAGATGAGGCCGAGGATGAGACCGTCGCCCACAAGCAGGTCTCGGAGGCGTCCATTCCCACTGCCGACGACAAAGTTAGCGCCCACGCCCAGGAGGATACTACCTCCCGGGATCTACAGATTGATAGTACAGACCATGGGCTCTCGGAGGATCCTACTCGCGACGATTATCAATCTGCTACCATCGAAAAACCCTCCGTTGATTTCGAGACCGAGAATCCAGGCCAAAAAGCCGAAGAAAGCTCTCGTTCAATCGCGACGCAACCCTCGATCGAGAAGAAAATCGGCGCTGTGGAAACCAACCAGCCCGAAGGAGACGTCTCGGATCCGTTCACCAGCAGCAAGACTCCTTTGTTTGCACCGAAGCCCGTCCATGAGATCCCTTCCTCTATCTTCGGTCCCACCGATGTAGAGCGACGACTTCCTAGCCCTGAAACCTGCGAGCTTCGACGCAGTCCATCCATTCACGGGCGACCCAACCATCCTCCTCGATCATGGTCTCTGGAGGATGCTGCTCCCATTGCAGATCCTAGAACATCGTCGCCTTCCGGTTTCGGTGGACAGCTAGGAGCCAGCAACGACATGGGGTCCCCTCCGCGGACCCCCTTGCAGACAATTACCGAACAAGAGCCAAGGGAAGGCAGCCGCGGCAGGGGCGCCATAGCCTCTGAGCGCGGCACGCCTCGTCTAGAGATGAAGCCAGAGCATATTCTCCCCCGACCCGAAACTCCGGTCCGCAAGTTTACAGACAACGCGCTCTCCCGCCAGGCGTGGCCTACGCCAGAGAGGGATACGCCTACCAGCGAAGATAGGGGGGATATGAGCGTGAGAAAAGCGCGACAGACAGGCAAGAAATTCTCAGCGGAAGTATTACAGACCCCGGAGCAAGGCATGCCGATCCTGAGGCCCACCGACAGCGTGAACAGCCTTCGGAGCGCGCAGAGCCAGCGATCGCTGCGACGAATGACCCGAAGCACTAGCGGCGATTTGCGGGCGGCGGCCAACCAACCGGCGGGAAGTCCCCAGCCTCCCGCAGCCGCTTCGCCCCCTCTTCCGTCCGACGTGAACTTCGAGCGCATCGCTTCCTCTTCTTCCTACGACCCGGTCACGGACAAGGGCAAGCGCCCCCTACGAACCATGACAGATGTCTTTGTAAGTTTCTCTCTCTTGTTCTTACTGCTCATCTCTCCACAAAGATCTATTCTTTTGTTTCCAAATTGTTGATTACCATCGATGCTGACTTTTTTGTTTGTTTAGGAGGGATGGGGGGAGACGCCGAGCTCGCCCCGGTCGCCTAGCCGACCGCCCAGCGTCCGGCACCGTCGCAGCATGCAACACCTCCAAGAACTCGAATCTCGTCTCGATCAACTCGTCTCCGAAAATCGCCTTCTCTTAGCCGCGCGGGAATCGGCCGAGGAAAAATTACAGAAAACTAGTGTCGCCCGTCGCAGGAGTGACCGTGCCCTCGACACACGCGATGCTGACCTACGGGACAGGGAAGCCGAGGTGGAACAGCTCAAGAGCTCGGTGGACTGGCTTCAGAAGGAAGTCTCTCGATTGAACCAGGAAAATGAAGGGCTGACCTCCTCCAATTCTCACCTCGTCGCCCTCCATGAGACCGAAATTCAGACGGTGCGAGAATCATCCATCCGCGAACTGGACGACTTGCGCCTACAAAATCGACAGCTATCGAAGAACATGCAAGACAAGATACGACAAGAAGTCGATGCTGCATTGGCCCAGAAAAACATGGAGCTGCGCCGATTACGTGAGGAACTCGAGAATGCGCGCGACAAAGTGAAAGAGTTACAGCAACAGATCGCCGCGTCGATGAACGAAAACGTCCTAGTCTTCCGCGACGAAGACTACTTCGATGCCGCCTGCCAGAAGTTGTGCGGCCACGTGCAACAATGGGTACTACGATTCTCCAAGCACTCCGACCATCGCCGCTGCCGCAAGCTTGGTGACCTACAAGACGAGAAGATTGCCGACCGATTTGACAACGCTATTCTGGACGGCTCGGATGTCGATGCATACCTTGCCGATCGGGTCCGACGACGCGACGTATTCATGTCTGTTGTAATGACAATGGTGTGGGAGTTTGTCTTCACGCGGTACCTATTCGGCATGGATCGGGAACAGCGACAAAAGCTCAAGTCCCTGGAGAAACAACTGACCGAGGTTGGTAAGCGCGGCGCTATTCACCGATGGCGTGCCACCACCCTCACCCTCCTGTCGAAGCGTCCTACCTTTTCTCGCCAGCGCGACAACGACACCGAAGCTGTCGCGTTGGAGATCTTCGATACCTTGTCGCGTCTACTGCCCCCGCCCACAAACGTGGAACCTCAACTCCTTGACTCGCTGCGGAAGGTGCTCCGGGTGGCAGTTAACCTGTCCATTGAGATGCGCACGCAGCTCGCCGAATATATCATGCTGCCTCCGCTGCAACCCGACTACGACACGAACGGCGACCTCGCCCGACAAGTTTTCTTCAATGCATCTCTTATGAACGAGCGCAGCGGGGAGACCACTTCGAACGAGGAATTGGAATCCCAACAAGCCGTGGTCCGGGTTGTCCTGTTCCCCCTAGTGGTGAAGAAGGGCAACGATACGGGCGACGGTGAAGACGAGGTGGTGGTCTGCCCAGCACAAGTGCTTACTGCGCGCCCATTCAAAGATAAAAGGGTGTCAAAGATGATGAGTGGGGACCGCATGTCCCTGGATGCCAACAAATCCGTTCACAGTGTGGCCCCGTCATCTAATATGGACATGAGCAATGCGATCTGAAGTGTCACACTCGGATCGTGAATATGACGTGTCTATGGATCTGCACTGACGGTTGTTGGTGTCTTGTGTTTTTCTTTTTGATTTTCTTTTTCTTTTCTCTAGTCCGGAGTGGTGATGGACCATGCAAAATACGGACCACTAAATTTTATTAGGTAATGGGTAATTCTGCGAGGAACAAGGCCTACGGGTCTTTGTTTTTTTTTTTTTGGTTTTCATTGTGTTCTATTAACGATGCTTATGATGATGTCAACATCTAGAATTGATGATGTGACGGCCCTATCTATTATTTTGTTGATTGATTGAGATTTGCATGTACATGAGATATGATTTTCATTTCTTTTTCCGTTTTCTCCTTTTGTTCATGATTGTTGCTGCCTGTACTCAATATGTAGCATGTACCGATACCAAATATTATTAGTTCTGATGGCTGTCTCGGCGCGTAGCGGTACCCAGTCATCGTAGCAAATCGATAGGGCGAGACCTTCCCTTATCGCCTGGCGGTGACCTCATCAGCGGCCTGAGGCAGGGGCCCCACGAGTGAGTGGATGATGACGGGATTCTTTCTTCCCTTCTCTTTCCTTTCCTTCAGCTCTCTCGTGCTCTTCTCCTGATGCCCGCATCGTTGAACCGTTCGCTGAGTCCTGACCGATCTTTCTCCTGAATCGGTTTCTCTTCCTCCCTAATCCAATAATCGCCGTTTTAGCTCTTGCAGCTCCCGCCTTACCTGCTGTCTTACCGACTCCTTTTCCGCTAGCTCGGGTTTCAAACCATCGCTCACGGTCAGTTCCTTGATTCTCGTTAGTGTCTCCGATGTGCCAGACTCTACTACAGCTCGCCACGCACATCCGGCCGGCTAGCTGCGACTCTTTGCCCTGCAACTCGATGAATCGTCCGTGACAATGCTGAAGGTCGACCTCCTACAGCTACATGGACGTTAGGATAACACTTTGCCCCTTTTCGCCCTCTCATTTGTATCATTTTTCCACTTATTTTTTTTATTGGCTATCTTTGATGCGTCCCTTTTTGGGCTGCCACCAGCAAAGCAGCGTGTACACCGTACTGGGGCTGTGTGAGATAAGCGATTTGGACCTCGATCCTTCTATCAATTATCGTGCATATTATTGGTCTTAATTCCCCGGTTTTTCACATATTTATTTTTATTTATTCCAATATGCCCCCATCGCCATCCACTCCTAAAATTCCCTCCTCCAATGGCCGCTCGAGCGGACAGCGACCACCTAACACGCGCGATTCAGCCAACTCTGGAGCTGGGAATTCGGAGAGAAGACAGGATATTCCTACGGAATCTACCGTGACTACCGGTAAATCGTCCAAGCGAAAGAAGAACCGTCATCGAAAGCGTCGGAACCGTCGACAATCGTTTCTTGGTCCTGAAGAATCGTCTTCTGTCGTTGCTTCTGCTTCCGTCCCCGATACGGAGGGCTTGGCCCCCATGGCCACGGATCAGACCAAGTCGCGAGCGGCTCTTCCCTTCTACAAGCTGGGTCGAGATTTAAGCAGTACAAGCTTGGAGAGCGAGGCCTTGTTGGATCATCGGTATGTTTTAACTTCTGGGGGAACCCATGCTCGGTCGTATGCTCGGTCCCATGACTAATTTCTTTCCTTGTGACGCTTGTGCAGGAACCAGCCTTTGATGCGACCTCGCAGGGACAGCCGCCTGGCTCAATCGTTTCGTCCCGGAACTTCGTTGACTGGATACCACCCAGGCGATTCTAACACTCGTTTCCCACTATCGAGTGCTTTGCGGGGCGCTGTGGATAGCGATGGCGCAGAGGCGGTGGATGATCGGACACCATTGATAAGGCCTGTCTCAGAGCACAAATCGAACCTACCGCGATATGGGACCGATTCAAAGTCGAGTCCGTTCTCCTTCCGCCAGAGACGGAAGTCTAATGACACAACATCATCCCGGTGCTCTCCTCGTGCCCTTACGAGCCCAGCGTTCCCCGAACCGGGTCGCGAATATGACATCAACAACCCGCCGTCGATACCGACAACTCCGAAGATGGGCCCCGAGCTTGGTTACGACGACGCCGTGGCTACGGGGACGGAGTTCGGTTTCTCGATCGCCGCATCCATCGACCACCGTAGGGATTCCATGCACGACATGGTCATTGATATGGACGACACCAACCACAGACAGGGTTCCCCGCCTTCACCTCATTCTGCGCAGGATGCCCTCCGTCGACGGAGGACTCTCGCACCCGAAGAGGACGTTTGCTTCCCGGTCGAAGAGGCGTCGGAGCTGGCTGAGGAGGATGGACTAAGAATGTCTCGCGATGAGCGTCGGAGACGGCGGCGGCGAGAGTGGCCCGATCTTTCCGTTCTGGAGGAATGGAGTCGTGAGGAGAAAGAGGACCGGACAGGTGACTTCCGCACGAAGAAGATCAGCGAGCCTATGCTTATCGAGGGTCGTTTGCGCCCTCAATATCGACTATGGCGGCGTGATGAGGACGATGTCCCATACCGCTTCACATACTTCAATGAGGAGTTTCACAGCACGATACATGCCCAGACGATCTCAGAACTGGTTCAGCCTGGGGGTAGCTTCCGAGAGTTGTTCATCCCCAACCCACCCGAATTGGAGGATTCCTCTGATGATGATGAAGAGGAAGAAGAGCCCGACTATCATGCCACTAGAGAGAATACGGCGGCCGCTAACATCAATAATCTTCATGCCGCTGGCGAAGGGGAACGGCTGCAACCCACTAATGGCACAAACCACGAGAGCGTAAATGATCGGAAACAAGTTCCTCGGGCCTCCATTATCAGTGAAGCGATCTCGGAAGCACGCACATCAGCGGATGTGTCGCCGGCGCGCCGACCGCCCCTGGTGGCTCCTCCCAAACCGAAGCGCTACGGACCTCGACCAACATTCTGGCTCGACGTTCTCTCTCCGACGGACGCGGAAATGCGCGTGATTGCGAAGGCATTTGGTATCCACGCGCTCACCGCCGAGGATATCATGATGCAGGAGGCTCGTGAGAAGGTTGAACTGTTCCGCAACTACTATTTCGTCAATTACCGGACTTTCGAACAGGATGTCAATAGCGAAAATTATCTGCAGCCAGTCAACATGTACGTGGTCGTGTTCCGAGATGGCATCATTTCTTTCCACTTCTCGCAGACTCCCCACCCGGCCAACGTGCGGCGGCGCATCCGACAGTTGATGGACTACTTGATCCTCAGCTCCGATTGGATCTCTTACGCTTTGATAGACGACATCACGGACGTGTTTGGTCCGCTGATCCAGTCCATCGAGGACGAGGTCGACGAGATTGATGAGATGATCATGAAGATGCATTCCGCGGTGCCTGGCTCCGGGTCTAACGAGAAAGAAGAATCCAGCGGCGATGAATCCAATACGGTAGCGCCGGGTGAGATGCTGCGACGAGTCGGAGTGTGCCGCAAGAAAGTGATGGGAATGTATCGATTGCTGAGCAACAAGGCGGATGTCGTCAAGGGCTTTGCCAAGCGATGCAACGAGCAGTGGGAAGTTGCTCCCAAATCGGAGATCGGTCTCTATCTGGGTGACATTCAAGACCACATCATGACCATGACCAGTAGTCTGACCTATTACGAAACGTATGTTTCATCCCCATGACTTGAAACTTGGTTTTTCTGGTGGTACAAACTTACTAATTCCAATTTCCAGGCTTTTATCACGCGCTCACTCCAACTACCTGGCGCAAATCAATATCCTGATGAACGAGCGCCAGGAACAGACGGCCGACGTACTGGGCAAGCTGACCGTTCTAGGAACGATCGTGCTGCCGCTGAACATCATCTGCGGTATGTGGGGAATGAACGTCAAGGTCCCTGGGCAGGATGTGGATAGTTTAACGTGGTTTTGGTCCAGTAAGTGCTTCTTTTTTTATTTTTTATTTTTTTTTGCCCCTTCTTCCTTGTTTGCACCGTGTCCCATATCATGTTGCTAACGATATGTGTACCTAGTTACGGCGGGGATCGTGCTCTTTGCTTTTGCGTCATTCCTTATTGCGAAACGAGTCTACAAGATTGTATAGATTTCTGTCTGGTCCTCGGATGATTTATCTCGATGACGAGATTCATATACCCCTCCCTTTCATTTGCTTTTTTTTGCCCATTGCTTTATATGTATGTCCTTTTTTTTCGTATACTTGCTCTCTCTGTACATTGGGTTGCTTGCTATGGATTGGAGTGGCTTGACTTAGACTTGCTGTTACTTGCTGTTCGTGTACACAAACTTACCTAAGGATGGTGATTGGTGGCGTTCAGGGTCGGCTACCTTCCTTAAGCGAGATTACTTAGTAGCTATCAATAATAAGAGCAGGATTTGGCGAGAGTTCTCGAGTTCCGGGCTTTCCCCTTAAGATGAGGTCATCGTGATGACGCTGACGGGGCGGAGAGGCGTAACGGCGTGACCAGGCATGACAGACGCTGCCACACATTAGAGCGTAATATTACCGTATTCGAGTCACGACCGGTACCCTCGGCATCTCCCAGCCAGTTCCTGCCTTCTTCCTCCTTCCTCCGACTCTCTCCTCCTCTCTTTATTTCATCATTCCTATTCTCATCTTCATCCGTCCTCGTTTTTGCCCATCAATTTGAAACCCACCCACTTTTGGAGTCTCCAGCGTTCGTTGCCTGACGACAGGGAATTTTCCCGCCTGTGCGCAAAACCTTTCCCCCAGAGAGATCGTGCCGGGTCTTCTTGACGTGGGCCGCTGTCATTGGACCTTGACCTCCCTCCCCTGAAGTACCTACCCTACCACTAAAGTATTCCACTGGGATCGCTGGTTACCGACTCTTTCCTCGACTTTCCTAACCGTCGCCGCTGATATTCCTTGCATCTTGCTTCTTTCGCCTACTGGACCGTTTCATCCACTGCCAACCTTCCTCCCCACCCCCCACGAGAACACAAGAATTCAACCCGCCTTGCTCGGTTGTTCCACCTCCCAAAACCGTACCGTCGCACAGCTTGGATCGGCAGCCCGGCGCTGGGCGTGGGTGTTCTAGACGTTCCATTCCCCCGTCGTCTGATCAAGTTATGTGCCCTATTGCGTCCGCCTCTCTGGCTTCGGTCTATCTGCATTTGGATTCCTGCCTGGACGTCGCCGCTATTGATTCCTGTACTCGGTCACCTTTCCTGTCCCTCGCGCGATCAGATATTCTCTTCCTCCCTTGATATCTGCCCTGCAGCATGTGGCCGTCCTCTATTCGTCCTTCGACTTCGTCATTCGTGTAACGTGTTTCTGTGCAACGGATGATCATTTGGGTTTTCAGCGCGTTGACTGTCTCTGTTTCCCTCTGTTGTTTTCGAATCCGGGATCTCCTGACGCCGCTTTTCGCCTTTTTATTTCCCTTTCCATTTTTTTTACTGCCTTTCTTTCCAGGCAGATACCTTGCCCTCGGTCTCTGCCCCATTTGGGCCTTGATCATATTGATTTTTCTCGCGGGAATATCTCTTTTAGACGAAGGGAGGAAAAATCTACGTGAAGGTTGAGGGGAGAAATCTTCCTCTTTTCACTTCATCTATCCCGGTACCGTCTCGGATCTCCTGATTTTCTCTCAGTCCTGTCAACAAAGGTGCTGACTAGACCGAGACCATGGCAGCGGAGTCCGAGAGGTCGCCTTACCTCAATGGTCACTCTGGTGGAACCAGAGTGGCCCAAAGCGATGAGGCTGCATCAACTGCATCCCGGCGGTCTGCCAGCGGAAGTGACATGAAAGAACTGCCACGTTCAACCTTTAACCCTCAGGCCCAAGCCACCATTACATCTCAGTTGCCTAAATTATCACCTGGCTTCTCCGCTCCCCCTTCCGCAACGAATTCGACCTTTTCCTCCCGCGAATCCTCTCCGGTTCGATCCGCACATCGCCCCAGCAACTCGGCCTCAAAATCCCGCGTCTCCTCCCGGTCACGCAAAGGCAGTCAAGATCGCAGTCCCGTTCGGTCCAATATCACAAGTCAACCTGCTGGAACGGGTGCCCCTCCATCCGCGTCCGCTGTACAAAAGGCGCTGCCTAAGCCTATTGTCCTCAATCCTACTCCCAATGTCGAACCGTCGGCCGATGTACTCAACCCGGAAAAGCCTACCATGCCTCTATGGGCCGCCTCTCGACGACCGGAGCCAGAGGCCCATCTTGCCAATACTTCCAGCAAACGATCGATCCTCCTTCCCCCCGATGACCCTGCGGCAAAGCCCGACCGGAGCGCTCCCCGCGCCGTGAACAGAAATAATGGACCCGTTTCCGCCCTCGAGACCGTTCAGGAAATGGCCAGCGACCAGTCGACCCCGTCCACGGAGACTGTCTTGAATCAACCTTTCCCGGAAGAGCCTCAACTGCAGATAATCGACGAAGACCCTACAACCCCGAAAGGCCCCAAGCCGAATGTCGAAAGTGGCAGCGAGAGTGGAGGGAATAAAAGCTCGGAGCATGTTGGTGGGAGCCGCCGACGTGCTTCGTCGGGACCTAAAGGATCCGAGACTACTATCATACCGAAGCGGTCAACCACGTCGCTGAGTGGCGCTCGCAACAAGCCGGCAGATGGATCCGTTCGCAATATGATTGTCGAGACCGAGACGGTCAGCTCCATTCCTCAAGTCTCCTTGGGCGTCGTGACAGGCGATCGAGGCGGCTCCGGCCGTGTCGACCCCGGGACTCTACGCATGAAACCCAGCACCGAGACGATCCGTCCGAAGAAGGAGAAGAAAAGGGCTCGCAAGCCTGCCGCTCTCTCGAGTGGCGCCGCGTCTTCCAAGGCTGACATTTTTGAAGCCAAGGTCGCCAGCGCCGTCGACGAGGCTGATGTGTCCGACTCGGATGAAACCTTTGTCTACGAGTCCAACCCCCCGGATCCGTACCCTGCTCGACAGCCTCGATATCACTCGCGGACCCCCAGTGCAACTTCCATGGCTAGCCAGGTCGATCAACTAGCCGGGCGCAGCCGTGCTGCAGGCCTGAGGGATGGCAACCATAGCGTAACGGGAAAGCGAAGCATGAAATTCACCAATAATGCCTACGCTGGCAGCGCCGATGGGGATGCCGGCGAGGAAAGCGGTCGCAGTCACTCCAGAGTCGATGCCAGCGGATCACATACTCCCCGCCATCACCATATTGGACGATATGGACGCAACAACATCTACCCGTCCCTCTTTGATCATGAGTCGTCGCCATTTTCTCAACATCACAACCATGTCAAATCGCCTCGTCACTTCATGGGGAGTGGGATGCGACAGACACGCTACCCCAGCTCCCGAGGAGCCCCCAACTATCGTACTATTTCCAACTCCAAAAAGGCGGGCGAAATCTACGGATACGATTTCGATGCGGAAGGTGCGGACGACGAACGGACTCCTCTAGTAGGGTCTCCCCGTTTGGCACGGAGCCGCCATGGTAACCGACGGCCCAACAGCGCAAGTTTGCGTCAGATGGAGTACATGCAGCAACGCCAGCGCAACTGGTTCTCGCGATACGGTGCCTGCGTTGTCATCGGTCTTTTGCTGTTGGTTGTCATTGGAGGCGCCACCTCGTTTATCGTTGCCATCACCAAGCCGCTCCTGGACGTCGAGGTTCTTGCCATTCAGAACGTGCTCGCATCGGAGCAGGAAATCATGTTAGACCTCAATGTGCAAGCGGTAAATCCTAACCTCTTCCCCGTGGCAATCGACGACGTGGACATCAACATCTTCGCCAAGAGTCGATTTGTGGGTACGGACAAATTTTGGCGCGATCACGGTTCTGACGGCAGTCATTTTCCGCGGGTCGAGGACAGCAAGAAACGATCCGAGCTGGCACGCCTGGCACGTTGCTCGGATAGTGGTGCAGCAGACTGTCTGGTGAATGAGACTCGGTCGAACGATCCCACTATGTACACTCGCGATGGCGTTGACAAGGGAACGGATCCTATCCCTAGCGATCCCGCAGGCGATCCCCAAACGATGCTGCTCGGCCGTGTATTCCACTTCGATTCTCCCCTGACTTTTGAAGCGTCACCGTGGAATCATTCGCCGTCTGTTTCTCAAGGGCAAATCCGTCTCGCTCGACCTGGAAACAAGACCGAAGAAGGCGGCACGGAACGCTGGGAGCGGGTTCTTCAGCATCAGTTTGATTTGATCGTTCGCGGTGTTGTTAAATACCAGCTGCCTTTGAGTTCCCGACTTCACTCAGCCTCGGTCAGTTCCAGCGTCAAAGTAACACCGGACAGCAACGGCAATGATCCTGAGGATGGCGATAATCCAAACCCTTCTCCTGGCGGGAACGAAACCGCCAGTATCTCCACGACGAGACTGTATCGTCGAGACCTCCCAAAGCCTCGTCGACTGGATCTCCGACAATCAGCAATAGAGTCTGTCCGAGCGCGACTTGGGATGGCTGGACGAGTTTTTACGGCGTGATCTTACGTCACCTCCCCTACCCCTCTTGATTGCATCTACTTCTTTTTCTCCCAATTTTTGGTAATACTTTCTTTTTTAACCTTGGGTATCAGATCGTCTTTGGTCTACCTTCTGTCATTCTCGACATCTACCTTCGCCCCCATACACATTCTTCCCGCCATGGTTCTAACAATTGGGTCATGCGGTTGTATATTGATTGGTTTCTGTTACATTCCATTTGCTAGTTTCTCAAATGGATCTGCAGGATTGGTTAGAATCCGTCAACCAGTTGATTTCTGCGATTTACGTCGTCCGTCTGCCTTTTGAGATACTGTCTTTTTTTACCTCTTTTTATCCCTCTTTTTATCTTCGTTCTATTTGCTTTCTTTTCCCTCATTGGACCCAACTACCCGAACGACGTGACGATGATCTGACATTTTACTTTATGAAACGGGCTGCACCCAAAAGCGCACAACGGAGAAACGGCACATCTTACTTTTTTTTTTCTAAAAAGGCATTTTGATTCAGGGTATGCATTAGCAACGGCGCTTTTTACACACTTTTATTATTCACTTTTACATTTTTTGGGTGATGGTGCGACCTTTTTGTGTCGTTCTTGAAACTTTTTGTTCAACTTAGAGGATACATACATACTCTGGATGGGACTATTAGCAATGGGTGCAATTTTTTCTGGGATCTCGGGGAAGTTCATGATTGCTTGGATAGCGAGACCTATACCAACTGATCAATCAATTGTCTGGATGACTTTTTGATGTCTTTTTCTTATTCTGTCTCACGTTGGTGATGTTATGGACTGATGCGCTGACTGGCGCTGGATTGATTCCTGCCTTTTTTTTATTTTGCTGGATTTTATTTCTTTTCTATCTCCGTTGATTTCCTTCTACGCCTAGGTTTCAGTCAATGTGATCGGGCTTTGTATGTATTTATTGTTATGTCTTGTACATAATTCTTCTTTCCTATTTTATCCAGTCATATCATATTGTTTGCTTTCATGATTTTGGGGTCTCAGATTTGGTTTATTTTGTTGATTAAATTAGATCAAGAAGTAACATATCTTGGTTTCTACATAGTGGTTAAATATAGAATTAGAACAAACCACCATCAGAATCATCAAGACCAATTGAAATACTTCTCTCAATTTTCTGCACCATTCATTCAATGGTCCACTGCACTGGTGGCTATTCTTGTATGCTATCCTTATTTACGTGAGATGTTTTCTTTCAGTAGAAGTTCGTCGACATTCAATATAACCAAACTAATCCATAGCATAGCGACTTGACAACTAAAAAGAAAGAGTGAAAAAAAAAAAAAAACATGGCATCATAAATAGTTCATAAATAGCATAACAAATCGTCATATCTCAAATCATTATTACAGTCATCAATCAATCGATCAACTGTCAAAAGGCAAATATCAAAACAAATCTGGTGGATAGAAGAGTAAGTATCATTCTTTCAGTCATCCTCCTCATGTTCCAGGGGGGGGGGGGGGGGGGGAGGAAAGAGCATATAATGGCCCAAAAATTAACACCCAACCAATTGAGGTCCAAAAAAAAACAAGAAATAAACAAATATTTCAAGTTTTATTA